>NC_057695.1:7061775-7076982 GCF_014466175.1 Vespula pensylvanica
CTCTTTCCAGCAAGCTGTTTCAGCAAAGTGGTAACCAAAAAAAAAAAAAAAAAACAACAAAAAAAGATCAAACAATACTTAACTAGCTATCTCCATATTTTTGTTTCGCATTTTCTCCGTCGAAGAACGACGAAGTCACATGATATTGTTTCGAACATTTCGTAGAAACTTTGTCTTCTGTTTGAAGAACACTATAAAAAAAAAAAAAAAAGAAAAGAAAAGAAAAAAGAAGAAAGAAAAAGAAAGCAAAAGGAAAAGAACGGGAATTTTTTATTAGCAAATTTCTTTTTTCCCTTCCCTGTCTTCTCTTACTTCGTTGACTTCAATGGGGAAATAAATAAATAAATAAATAAAAAAGAAAAGAAAAACTGAAGGATTTGTAGATACGTAGGAGAGGCGTCGAAAGTGGTATTATGCGAGGCGGCAATAAAATTTTCGAAAGCCTCGGGCAGCAACCTCGGAATGAGGACTCCGATCACGTCGTCAGGCGTGGTAGTAGCTCTCGCGGACTTCTCGCGAGAGAGCTCGCTCGGCCTGTGATGAGTCTGCGTTGGAATCCTCTCTCTCTCTGTCTCTCTCTCTCTCTCTCTCTCTCTCTTTCTCTCTCTCTTTCTCTCTTTCTTTCTCTCTTTCTTTCTCTCTTTCTCTTTCTCTCTTTTTCTCTTTCTCTCTTTCACTCTGAACATTGACCTACGGTACTCTGAAGATCAGGGAAAATTATATCCGCCGTTGCGTTGGCACGCACTCCGCCTCGCATCGGTGCACCGGATCAGCGAAGGCGCTGCTAACAGATGAGACCGAGACCGTTACGAAATATGACGCACGGGCGGGATGGCGCAGAGGCCAGTTCTCTTAGGGCAAACCCAGGCAGACCTGTGAGTCTGACTAACGAGCAGCTTTCGTATTTTGTCCATAAGGGATAATGACATTCTTCGATTTTTAAGGATTTTTACAAAAACTTATATGGTTTTATAAATATACATATAGCTAGAGGTAATAAATTTATTTTGGCTATAAGAAAATTTGATTATAATCTATAACTTTGGCTATTTATAAGGCTTTATATATATATATATATATATATATATATATGTATGTATGTATATATGTATATATATGTATATATGTATATATACATAATTTTATGAATATATATACATAAAAGTAATCAATTTATTTTGGCTATAAGAAAATTTGATTATAATCTATAACTTCGACTATTTATAAAACCTTATGTACATATATATCTATATATGTATATGTATACATAATTTTATAAATATATATACATAAAAGTAATCAATTTATTTTGGCTATAAAAAATGTGATTATAATCTATAACTTATGCTATAATTTATAAATTTGGTTATAATCTATATATTTACCTTTGCCAGTATAACTACTGTCTCTTTTTGTCTCTCTCGCTCTCTCTTTCTTTCTCTTTTTTTTCATTTTATTCTTCATCATATTTAAAGTTAGCTAGTTTGTTATACGTCTTGAAAAAATTTCTCAAAGCTCACTTAATATTAAATATTTATATTCTATTTTCTTTCGTTCTAGTTTTTACAGTTTAGGTTAGCTTATGTATTAAATACATGAAAAAATAGTTTATAAGCTAGGATTCTATTATTTTTTATTTTTCACATTTCCTAAGTTTCAAAGTTAAATTATTAAGGTATGCAAGACCCAAATAAATTTCATTCTTTAGTAGTAATGGCAAAAGAAAGAAAAAAAAAGAAAAAATAAGAAAAACAAAATAAAATGGCGGGCAGAAAGAAATACCGATCACCTGTAAAATTACGCCGCGAAATCGTCGTATTCTCCTTCGTTTCTCTCCTACAAGAGAGTCTCCGTACTCTCTCGTGTCGGTCGTGATTCGTTCGTGATAAAATCTCCATTCGCTCGGCTTCTAAAGTACCTGCATTATTTTCCATCATCGAATTATCGGACTAAATATCTAAGGGGAACAAATTTTCCCTCTCTCTCTCGCTATCTCTCTCCTTCTTTCTCTCTTTCTCTCTCTCTCTCTCTCTTTTTATCTCTAACTTTCCTAACCTCTCTCTTTTTAGTTTTCCTTTTTATCGATTAACTAATAAATTTCTCTTTCATATATTCATTATTTGTCTGTAAATAATTATGTGAAAAAAAGAAAAAAAAAAGATAGTTCATTTAAATATTCCAGGAGGTGTTAAAAGAGAAACGGATGATATCTATATTCAGCTTGTAAAAAGAATTTAATATTTTCTAATCGAAAATTGCTTATCCATTTTTTATTTTTCTATACTTTTTTTTCCAAAATACTTATAAAAACAAATTATATTTATGAATAATTGTACATTAAACGGACAAAATTTTTTGATAATTAAATAAACTTACTATACTAACTTTTAGATATCGAAAATTCAAAAAAAAAGAAAAGAAAAGAAAAAGGAAAAATAAAATAAAGGAAACGGTTAAAAACCGAGCAATATCATTATGCATATAGACTAAAATAAATTATTTGTCGAGGATAAAATAAAAGAAAATAAGTTATTTTTATCTGTGTTTATGCGTAAGAGAATAAAACGTTTCAATACTGCCAACGTTAAGGAAATGATGACAATATTGAGGAAAAAGGAAAAAGAGAAGAAGAAAAGAAAAGAGAGATTGGCGATAGGACAATTTGAAGAAGAAAAGAAGTACTTACGAACGAACGAACGAACGAACGAACGAACGAACGAACGAACGAACGAACGAACGTTTTCTTTGCGATCGATACCAAGAGCGTCCATAGATCCCAAAGAAGGTCTTTAGCCTTCTACGAGCGCGTAGCCACGAGTGCGCGCGCGCGCACGCGTACCTCCTGCGTGCAGGAAGACTACCGAGCACCGACTTTTAAGATGCGTACCGACACGCATTCTACGTGTCCCTCGGCTGCGTAGCAATCGTGTCAGCAATGCTGGACACCGTGAAACGCATGTAAATCCTTCTTTCGCGTTGCCGAAGTGCTTGGGTTTCTTTATACGCGAATACATACTTTCTCGCATCGCGAACGTACGTACCTTTAATGTACTTAAAAAAACAAAAAAAAAGAAAGAAGCAAAAAGGAATATAATGAGAAATAAATATTATTAAGAAAAAAATAAAAATAAAAGAATAGAAGCGAATAAGCGACATATCGAAAAATACTTTTCAAATAGGACGATAGAGTGAAACGTTAATGAAGAATGTTTCAGTATTGAAAAAACAAAAAAATGTATGATCCTCTTGGTATTCATTTGTTTACTTATTTATTACTTTTGATTTTTTTATTCCGGATAGAATTCACCTTTCACATATTTTTTTCATGACTGTTTTTTTTCTTCTTCATACATTGATATTTCTCTTTGTTCACTCGGATTTATTGGAAAGATCGTGTTATTAATCTTTCTTTCCTTTCTTTATTCTTTTGCTTAATTCGCCTTTAAGAATCATTTCTATTATTATTACTTACTAGAATACTTTGCGAGGTGATTTGGCTTAGGCAAAACGAGCGTTACACGGCGATTGACATTGGCTTGGCGTCGAGCCAAGGCCAAAGCTCGGTTAACTTTAAGAAGAACGCGTCTACAATGTCTTCCTAGCGCGTTCTTAGTTACGGACATTTTCAGAAATCTCTTGGAAAGTTTTTTTTTTCGAAAAGGACAAAGGAAAAAAAACTATAAAGATAAAAATTAAGATGAAGATGAATTAGAGCAAGGATGAAGAAGAATAAGACAAAAAAGAATAAGATGAAAAAAGAAGACAAAGAACTGTGAAGATAAAAATGAGAACGGGAACGAAGAAGAAAAAAAAAAGAAAACAAAAATAAATAAATAAATAAATAAATAAATAAATAAATAAATAAATATGACAAAAGAAAAAAAGGATGGAGAGAGAGGAAATGTGAAACGAAAAATATGAACCGAAGAAAAAAAGTAAATAAATAAAAATGAATAAGGTAAGTACGGCGTAGGACGTGTTTTCTCGCAGTGATTTTCGAAGACGCCTTTCGAGGGGATTGCGCAAGGATGCAAAGGCGGATATAGGTCAAGAAACAAGATTGGTATCTGCCGAGAACGGCGTGCAAGCATAACCGAAGTCTCTCGACTCGTTCGAGCACTCGAGTCGAGCGGGTCAAAGCGGCGTGTTGTTACTCGGCTGTTCCCTCGATGTTCCTTCGCTCTTCTCTTGCTGAGCTCTTGCTGAGCTCTCGTTGAGCTCTCGCTGAGCTCTCGCAGAGCTCTCGCTGAGAGAGCATATATACACAGGGAGAGCTCATGAGCTTCTCTTTCTCATTTCTGCCATCGTTCTTGATACTTTTGCTTCTCATCATCGTCGTCGTCGTCGTCGTCGTCGTTGTTGTAGTCGTAGTCGTAGTCGTTGTCGTTGTCGTCGTCGTCGTCCTCGTCGTCATCGTCGTCGTCGTCGTCGTCGTCGTCATGCCACTGCTGCTGCTGTTGCTGCTGCCGTTGCCGTTTACTGACTTTCTAACGTGACTGAGCGCATTCGTAACTTATGGAACAAAGAAGCTCGCCTCGAAAAAAATATCACCACACCAACGGAACTCCGTTCTGCAACCGTTTCTCTCCTCCCTTCGCGAATCGCACTTTACGAGCGGACTACGGTGTTCCCAAGCTCGACTTACCGTTTCTACGATCGTTTCATCTTTCTTAAACATCTCTTATAAACGAGTACATCACGATTTTTCTGATACTATTTTAAGACTATGGTATTAGAAAATAGGTTATAAATTCATAGATTTTCTTTTTTTTTCTTATTAATATATACATATCTACGTTCCCTTTCAGCACTTTCAGATTTCTCCAATCCAATCAAAACTTCAGCCAAACTAATTTTCCACTCCTCACGACCGGTTGTCGTGTATATTAATATTAATGTACTCGTTTTAAACCGATTGGGAAAATTTCGCACGACGGTATAAACCGATGGTGATTCTGAAAGATTTTCAAAAAACTTAACGAATTAATTACGATTAAATTCTTTGTGGTTTATCTGATAAACGTATTGATTTAGTCATCTTCTTTTTTATATGTGTAATAATTAATTTAATGTTAATTAATTTTTTTAATTATTTTAATATGTATAGTGAAATATCAAAAATATAGATATATCGATGATGACGATGATAATTATAATACTCGGAATTCATAAAGTAAAAATAAAATTATGTACCTACAAAAATACTCTGATAAAACAATTTTTTTTAAACGAACGATTTTTCAAACGATATTGATGATAATCGAAGTTACAAAATGGTTATGTCAGCAATAAAACGGTATTCATTTTAAGTGATTCTGAGCTAAAGATAGCCGACAATTTCATAAATAAATTATCTGATAATTTGCTTTAATCAGTTAAAACCATAAAAGAAATAACTTAAAAATATTTGACTTGCATAGTTAGTTACTGGATATAATTGATAATAAAATATTTACTCCGCGATGTGTTAACATGATTCACTAGTTTATAAACCATTGTTTCCTTTTATAAATTTAAACAACATAGATACAAGATTTATTGTAATTGATCTTATATATATATTTTATATATAGAAACAAATGATAAGTCGAAGAAAGTAAAATAATTGAAAAGTTAAGGTCAGAAGTCATGAAAACTGCTGTTTTTATGATTTTTTATCATTCGTAAGACATAGTTACAACTCATCGAAATCGATTTACCTTGAGTTAACATGTACATAACAGAAATAAATCATCAAAATGTGTTATTTAAATTCTCTCTAGAGGCCCGGATAAAAAAGTTGTAAAAAGGTACTTTAATTTTTTTCTTCGTGATTTCGACCAATCATAATTGAAAAAAAAAATATTTTTTACGCATCATCCAGTTCTCAAAAAAATAATCAAGTCATTTGGTTCGAATCTTAAAAAAAGTTATTCTGTTGTAAAGAGAATGTATTCGATTGTACTCTTTATTATATGTATATATTAATATATAATTTAATATGTATATATTAATTGTTTATATCGTACTATAGATATAACTTGAATAATACTTTGAAAAATATGTAACTATAATCCGTGGTATTCTACATTCGACATTTTACATTCTATAAGTAGATTCTTCCTGATCTTTTTTATCTCTTCGATATATTTCGATGATATCCTTTTTATCTTCGACAACTAGACAACATTCCATGTATAATACTTACATAGATATACTTACATATATCGATATATCGAGAATAGATGCGAGAATGAATTTCAATGAGGTAATGGAGACAAGGAGTTAGGCGAAACCAGTCGATTATTTTGAGACGAAAACCTTCACGAAGGAGTTCGTAGGATCGTGCGTTACTTTGTGTACGTACGTGTGTACACAAATCATATCTCCCAAGATAGGAGTCTCGAACGAGTCGCGTAGGAAACGACGCGTTCCTTTTCGTTTCTAGCATCGCAGGAAATTCGCATCGACACGGGAATCGCATCTCCTTGACGATCGACCTATCGGAATGTGAGAACAGCACCTGAAGAGTAAACTGACATGCTCGTTGTCTGTTTACACGAGCCTGTCGATTTTTGTGTCAGGTACCTATGTGTTTGCTCGTTCTTGACTCGTAGATACTTATGTCGAAAGTATTCGTATTATATTTTTTCGTAGTCGAATAATATTTCTTTTTTTTCGAAATAAATAAACGTCGATAAAAAAAAAAAAGAAAACCTTTGCAATTTTATCCGATGTATTTAATTTGACTACGTTTTTGAATCTATTATACGTTCAATTGAAGTTTATCGTGTTTAAAAATTACTCTTGTATTATTTATTAAATTTTTTTTTTAATTTATTTTTTACTCTTTTATTTATTAAATTAAATCTATTAATATCTATTAAATTAAAACAAAAATAGAAGTGTTATTAAAAAATAAAATTTTATTTATATAAATCATTGAACGCACTAGCAATAAGTCAATAATCAGAGGAGTTAAGAATTTTTCGGTAAACTTGATATTTTAATCTAATTATTTACACAAAAGTTTTTATTTGAAAACTATGACGGTTTAAATAAATCGGACACTTAAGGTTATTCGATTGATTTCGGTTCCTCAGTTCTTCGGAAAGGTGGAGGAGGAGGAGGAGGAGGAGGAAGAGAAGGAGCGAGAGGAAGAAGAGGAGGAAGAGGAGGAGGAACCTTATCTGCAGCAAACATATAAGCTATCCTCGCAAAAGATATCCACGTCGGTATTGACTAGATTGCGAATGACTCTGGCCAATGTCACATTGAGATTAGATTGTTTGCAATTACTCGCTTTTCGTATTTGCACGGATCATCCTTCTCCGTTCGTTTTATCGCATACGTCGAGCAGAGCTCAAAAATCGAACGACACGTATTTAGGTACTTCGATTCGTGAATTACGTGATCACCAGACGGGATCTCTTGGAATTTGTAAAATTTGATAAAAATGTTAAAAACAGCAATCGATTTATTAGATTTTTATTAATTTATTGACTCTCAAGAATTTTGTATAAGTCTT
Source organism: Vespula pensylvanica (assembly GCF_014466175.1). NCBI lineage: Eukaryota > Metazoa > Arthropoda > Insecta > Hymenoptera > Vespidae > Vespula > Vespula pensylvanica. Next base: position 7,069,283 of record NC_057695.1, read on the forward strand.
GTTCTGGAAACTATAGTAATATCGCCATTATTATAAACTTGTAATAATAAATTATTCCATATTATGATTAAGATTTTAAGAATATATAAGATTAATAATAAGACTATAGTACTTATTATTAATATATTTATTTCATTGGTGATCTTATAATACGATCGATTGCTCTTCTAACCTCATTCGCGTGCTAAAAATACCAAATTTGTTAAAAATTGCTGATAAAAAGGTGAACAACATATTGTAACAACTGTGAAAACGATCGGCCTAACTTTTCTTTATACTGGTTCAATAGAGTTCATTATGAAATTTAATTTTTGTAGAATATTATCTTTCTTAATTTATATTTAGCAGAAAAAAAAGACTATTAATAACAATTATTAATTGTTGCATATGGCAATTTTCTTTTTTTATTTTATATTCGAAAGTTATGAAATTTAATAAAAATATTAAAAACAGTAATCCAGTTCTTAAATTTACATAAATACGTTTATGCGATAAGCAACAAAGTATCGATACTGATAATTAATCTGTCAGCTCTTTCGACAATCTTTGAAAATCACCGTTGATTTGCATCACGCGAACTTTTCACGATCGAATAACGAGTACATAAATATTAATCAACACGACAACCAGTCGTGTGTAGAAGAGAATTAGTCACGCTGAAGTTTTGACTTAAGGAAACCTGAAAATACTTCGGAAACGTAGATATATAATTAATTATATATTACAACAAAAATATATAACTCCTGTATTGAATCGATTATTTTTAATAGAAAAGTCTGAAGCGACAGCAGACTAGATATTTTATTGCTAATTATTCTCAAGTTGGCAGATATTCTTTTTATCAAATATTTTCGAATTATTTATAGTTAATGGTTAACGGAAGATCGTCACATTGAATATTTTATTACAAAAAATATTTTTACAAATTGCCCATATATTTGCATAACACATGGTAATTAAATAAATTTTTATTTACTAAAAGCATTTGAACGCATGATATATTTAAAATTAACGAAATATCTTATTAGATCAAGTGCAATATCACAAAGTTGATAAATGTAACGTTTATAATAATATAATGATTCTCGAAAATATCCGTATTTCACATTTGTTTAATCACATTTATTTGATATTATTATGATAAATTTTTCTATATTATTATTAATCGCTTCTTTAATCTTTATTCATATCTAAATGGTTTAAAAAATTTCTAACTTTCCCTACTTGTTACTGATTCATAAGTGCTCTTTATTGTTACATAACGTGATCTGTTAACATCGTATGAGAACCGAATGAATCTTTAAGAAAAAACTCTCTCACAGAACTTTTTAAAAGTACGACTGAATTTTTATCGGCAGATCCGCCATATTTGATCGAACATTTACAACGTCGAACTTTTAACATAAAATATCTCTCAAAAAAAAAGAACATTACACGTAAATTTTTACAAATATCTATGATAATAAATACAAATAGCAAAATTTCTTCTCCGACACATCGAATCGATCATTTTAAATTTCTTTATCTTAATATCGTATTTAAACTTTTCCATCCTCATGAATATTGTAGATTTTATATCTACGATTATGTTTAATAAGATTAATTACCGTATTATCTACTTTCTTTTTTTTCTTCCTTTTTGTTTTCCTAGAAGAAAAAGAAATTTCTTCCTAAATCAATCATGTTCTGAGTTCCGATAAGGAAATTCGAGCTATCGGAAATCACATTCCGCTTGGCGTAATTATCAATTACAAGAAATTCCATAAGACGGCTGGTTAAGAGAGCCGGCATTGAAATCGAGAATGTCGTCTGACTGCGGGCAATCGTTTTCACTGCCGCCACCGTTCAACACCGGTGTTCATGCAAACACGTCGCGAGAAGCAGACCTAAAGAACGCTGTGATCTATTAAGCACGCTCTCGGATCGAGTCCTTAGAACGCGGACTTCACCGACTTGTCATGTCAAGGTTGATACTTATGCTACGGTATGGCGTGCTTATAATAAATGTGCACCCACCATTGCTTTTGTTTCGCTGTTGCGATTGACACATGTCGCAAAATGTCAAACGATTTAAGTATTTTTTATCAATATTTATTAATGTTCTTAACCGAAATAATGATTACGACATAATTCATTTATTTATTTATTTATTTTCTTTCATTTCATGTACAAATGAGCAATGAGAAGAATAAGAACTAATAATTTGATAGAATTACTTCAATACATATCTGCATTGATATCGTGTTACTTCAGAATTTCACTATTAGTTTTTTATTATTAAAGAATACGTAAAACTACAAGGAAAAAATGAATAATTTGTAAATCTAATTTGACTATAGTCTTTTATTCATGTCACTTGTAACAGCTAGTATATTGTAATAAATATTGTAATAAAATTTTACAGCCGTTTGGTATTAGAAAGTATGTGAGATAACAATGAGTCCTAAAGATTATTCATAAATAATGAAATGAATATTACACTTACATATGATATTGTAAGATATACATATAATATTATACACGTCTAAAGATAAATATTTTTTATTTTTTTAAACTTCAATGTCAGATTATAAAATCTTAAAAATTGATTCTCACTTATTGAGGTTACCTTCGAGAGAAGTTGATTGCGGAACGACAATTTCCGGTCGATCTTGCTAACGACGGCTCGCTTCGATCATTCTCGAAGAATAAACAGGAAGCGCGTTATATAGGATAATACAAAGGAACTTGGAATCGGTAAAAGGTTGCAGTGAGAAATGGCGATGGCAAATATCGTAGAAACTCGATCATTACAGGGACTTGTCTCTTAACTCGTTGTATAGTCGCATTGTTATGCAGATAGATGAGAAACTTGGATATAAGTACATATGTATATCGGTTTACTTGCTTGATTTCAAGGCCGTGATTTATAAGAACGAGAAGGCAAGGAATAGGTATAACCAGAAGGTTGATAAAAACGACTACAGTAGAGTAGTATTTTCTGTGTATCCCTTGCTAGATATGTCCATACAATGTAAAAGTAGAAAAAAAAAGAAAAGAAAAAAGAAGAAAAAGAAAAAGAAGCAAAATAACCATACAAAATGTCACATGCCACAATTTCATTCGCATATGTAGGTATACATAATTTATTGTCCATAAATCAACAGACAACACTCGGTACTCGGTTTATGTAATCGTTTATCTAAATCCTATCGTTATTTGATAGTAAAATAAGTTCACGGGAAAGATTATTTTTTATGTAAATCTAATGCAATATATATTATGTATTTTATTTTATAACAATATATTAAAAAATGGTGACGAATTTAAATGAGGAACTCTATATATTATAATTTTCAATATGTAACGTGCAACATTTATTAAATATGCATGCCATATCTATATAATATATTATATATTATATAAACATTTCTCTCTCTTTCTATATATATATATATATATATATATATATATATATATATATATTTATAAATACACATCTCTCTATACAATTTATGAAAGCATGAATTTTCTAAATGTAACTTCGAAACGATGAATTTGCAATGTTCTTTAAATTAAATATACCGTGGTATCTGATGACTTACGAACGGTAGTATAGTACATACACAATCGAAAGGGGAAATATCGCAGAGAGAAAGTTACATGCTGAGAGCCTTGTCTTCGCGATATCGTTGCCGGTTATGCGCGCGCCATTGAGAGAAACGCGGAGACAAAAGTGCGAAAATATTCCTACCTTGCGTACCTCTATATACATAGATATGTACATACTGTGTGTATATATATATATATATATATATATATATATATATGTATTTACATATGTGTAACGCGTTCTTTGCGTAATGCCAGCCGCCTTTACGACGGGCGTTAGATTATCGATCGTGCGATTAGCGGTTTATGAAAGTCGTTGGGAGATCGAGAGATCGATATGGATCTCGTTTCTGAAACGATTTATAGACGGCACGGATGTATCCGTAACGATCGTTCTTTTCTTTTTTCTTCTTTTTTCTTTTTCTATTCTTTTTTGTTTTTGAATTTGTTTCAAGTACGTAGAAGACGGTCGAGAGAGAAAGAGAAAAAAATGTCATTTAAATGAAATAGGAGAAATAAATTCATTTTGATAATTATTTTAATTAATAGCTATAATTTACCGTTCATGAACGTTTAACAGAAATTTATTATCTTAAATGGATATTAACAGAAATAAAGAAAAAGCAAGAAAAAAGAACTAAAGAAAAAATATCTCCTCACATTTATTTACACTTTTTACAATAAATTATTATCAAATTCGATAGATTTAAAATCTGATTTATGTAAAAATTAAACTCGAAATACGATTTATATAAATCATATCTTAATATTAATGAATTTGAAATGGACTCGATTAGAACTCGATTAGGCGAAATTGGATGCGGAAGAAATCGTTGAAAGTCGGCAAACGAATAATATCACTCGATGAAAAGAGGAAGAAAGAGAGAGAGAGACAGAGAGAAAGAGAGAGAGAGAGAGAGAGAGAGAGAGAGAGAGAGGGAAAATACAACGAATGATTTCGCCATGTGCAATTAGTCGGATAATTGCACGTGGCTGTTAACGATATGCATGTTGGAACGTCGAGTTTAAACATACGAGGTATCGAACTCCTGCCGGCGAACTATTGATTTCAATAATCAATGTCGCTCGTTGAACACTGTACGAGAGAAAGAGAAAAAGAGAAAGAGAGATAGAGAAAGATATAAAAGGAGGCAGGGGAAGGGAGAAAGAGAAGTCCGAACAACTCTGTTTCTACCTACGATATTCTGTTCTCGATCGTCGCCGATATAATCCGGCAAACGCGTGCGCTGTCACCTTCATTGCCATCCACATGTCTACGACGCGATAATTATTGCGATCGACTTGGAGGAGTAAGATCGAGGGAGGAAATCGAAACGATTATAATGCGCCGTGCTGCTGTCGTCAATTGATATGCAAACCGGAGATTACCCGTTCAGGTAGATAAATAAAGATAGAAAATAGAAAGAAAGATAATTATTCGAATTCAATGACGACGAACTACGCGAATGTATCGCGGATGTGTGTATATGTGTTTAATGGATTAAATAGAAGGCAAAAATATAGAAGAAAGAAAAATAATACAGGATCGATAAATACAGAAAATTGATATATAAGTAGATATATAGGTGTAAGAGATGTTTAATCTATTAAAGGAAAAAAAGAAAAAGATAGACGAAAGAAAAATAATATAAGATAGATAAATACATAAAATTGATATATAGATAAGTACATATATATATATATATATATATACTTATATTATATAGAGAGAAGTATTTAATCTATTAGAAAGAAAGAAAAAGAAATATAGATATTAAATCGATTAAATATCTATATTTATATCGATTACGAAAAAAATATAGATATATCGATTAAATATGTTTGTGTGTGTGTGTGTGTGTGTGTGTGTGTGTGTGTGTGTGTACATATGTATATATATATATATATATATATATATATGCACAATCGATATAAATATTTCAATTTATAGATACAATCGATACTTGAAGAGTTCGAAAAATGTTTCTCGAATAAATCCTAATCGTTTAATATTCTTATCATAAATTCCTCTCTTTATCATATTAAGTATCATGATTTAAGGGCGATCGTATGAATCAAGGGGAGATTACATAACTCGTATTGAAGTCTCGACGTTGAGCCTATCGATCGAATTCGAATTCTATCGGGATATACTTAGGTAGATTCGATAGGTAAATATCGATATCGAACATGTCGGAGAAGAGCGAGTTTACGTTCGGTGAGAAGATTACGAATGCTTCTGCGATAACGGTTACCGACATTTTATTGACCCTCTCATTGAGTAATAGGTTCCGAAGGTTTACCGTTATCCAATTCAATGCTCGTCAAGACGTTCTCTGGCTCGCTCATTTTAAACGGTAGGATATCTTAGGTTCTAAGGACACCGGAAACGAGTTGATGCTGCTTGCTTGCTTGCTTGCTTGTTTGCTTGTCTACTTACTTAGCTAGCCTGCAGCTTCGTGAAACTTCGGCTCTATGATACATGACTGAAAAAAAATTGTCATGTTCTAATTTGTCTTTCTTTCCTTCTTTTTTTTTTATTTGCCAAAGCTGTACTGCGTCTAACAACTGATAGTAATAAAAGAAAGAAACTTTGAAACGATAGAAAGATTGATTTAAAAGAATCGATTAAAAAGAATGTCAATATATAATTATGTACTATCAAGATAGAATAGGATTATTACTATTAATGGAAATTACATAGTCAATGAAATATTAATGAACAGTGCAAACATTTATTGTTTCTTTTAGTCAAAAAAAGAAACAAAAGGAAAAAATGGACAAAACTAATCAGTATACCTAACAATATTCAGATTTATATTAACTATGAAATATTCAATATCTCATAAGTAGTAGTATATATACGATATATTTAGAAAAAATTGTTCTTTTTTGTGTTTTCTCGTACTATGTTTCTTTCAAACGTACATATTACGTATCGTAAAATGTATAATGTCGATATATTATGTACAATGTACTTACATACACATATACTTCCTCTCTCTCTCTTTCTCTCTCTAGCGAAGATAATAGCGTCTTACTATTACTGCCCTCGAGGTTCGTAGTTCTATATTGTCTTTATAATTTATGTAAATTGTTCGCCGTCGCAGTGAGAAACGAGATGACGAGGACAACTACGACAACGACGACAACGACGACGACGACGACGACGACGACGACGACGACAGCAACGACAACGAATCGGTGATATCTGACCTTCGCTCGATCACGAAACGTCCATCCTACGCACGATCGATTTCTTTGATATAAGAGTATACAGAATTAATTGCAATTAAAAATGGAATATTTTTTAATTCGAATAATTACAATACAATATGAAATATATCAAAAACAATTTAAAAACATCTCGGAACGTTACCGTTCCCTTGTAAAGAAAAGAAAATCGATAATATAATAATCTAATATTTATCACCTAATCTGATATTTATCCAGAAATATTATCTAACCATGTATGAAAGAAAAAAAAAATTCGATAATATTATAATCTAATATTTATCATGAAGAGTTAATTTCCTTATAAAGAAGAAAAAACAACAGAAAAATGTCTCACAAAATATAATTCACATTTTATTTCGATATAGAGGAAAACATTCGATTTCGAATATTTTTATTTGAAAGGGGGGTGAGTGTTAGTCGATTTTGTGTCTCTCTCTCTCTCTCTCTCTCTCTCTCTCTCTCTCTCTCTCTCTCTTCTTCTTCTTCTTCTTCTCTCTCTCTTTCTCTTTCAAATATGCACGCGTGTAGTCGTCATTTGTCCGGGACTGCGTGCCGTTGTTGCACACAGGTGAGTCTCGTGTCAGAGGTATATGCCTGTCGTATACGGGACTTGTGAGTTCCCTATACACACAACACAAATACACACATACACAATCATATACGAATTCATATACATACACATACACGCGTAAAAACGATCAACCGAACGTACGTGTCAGGTACACGCGTACGTGTTCGTTATACAACTTTTCCAGCAGTCACGGAGGCGTAGAGGTGAGCCGGTGGCTGTGGACGATCGAAAGTGGGGGAACAGAATGCGGAATAGCCTAGAATGTGATGTGAGCGCTCTCCATGGGTCTCTCTCTCTCTCT
>NC_057695.1:7077099-7124599 GCF_014466175.1 Vespula pensylvanica
ACACGGAATAACGTAGAACTATTCGTTCGGTCCCTTTTGATTCTCCGTACCATCATTATGCTCACCAACGATCATTATATTTATCCCTCACACCTCGAGAAATGTCAATATGTGAATGCTTTGTGAGATATAATTGAACAGAGCTTGCAACGTTCTCACGAAGCATTCATTTTAAAAGGATAAAATTTAAAAAATTGTCACGTTGATGTATCTACCAGCTAATTGATATCCATTTATTTACGTAAGTCATTCTTTATCTTCTTCCGAATTATAGGAAAATATCGAGCGTGAAGTTTTCAAAATTGACGAAGAATTCAATATCTCATAGAACATAAGTAATTGATATTGTGCCGAGAAAATGGAGAAAGAAACTATAGATTAGTAATTTAGGCGGTTTGTTTAGTTATCGGTGTCTTATTTCATCAGAGTTTAATAAGTCTGACATGTTTGATTGATTATTATGATTGATATTAATTGATCGTTTCAATCTTTATACTATTTGGCAGCCATTTTGTATAGGTATAGATGAAGTATGAAGACGATAAAGAAGACAGATTAATCTTTAGAAATCGATTTTGAAGTCATCACTTTCATAGTTTTATTAATCCGGTAGTCATTCGATAATTCTATAAATCGTAAAGGTTTACATGATTTTATAAGATTATCATAATTTCCGAGCTAACGAGCTATTCGTTTTTAGACTTCCGTGTGTCGATTCTTAAAGATCGATTTTAAGATGAGAAGTGTGGAATCATCAACAGGTGGTCGAGCTGCTGGCAGGGTACCAAATTTCCGAAAGAAAATTCACTCGAAGGGTGGATCGGTCTAACGCGATTAGTCAACGTGGTATAGCTAGAGGCGTGATTTCACGCCACGGGAGATGCTATTTCCTTGGAGCAGGGTCTACTTCTCTACAAAGGCAGCATTCAGAGTTAAGTATCCAATGCGAACTCGAGTGTTAGATATATCGTAACATAAATACTCTCATAAATCACGTCGTCGATGGTACCCTGCCAGGATCGACCAAACTTTAGCATTTTCTTTCACACTTTTATCATGTTTAGCAAATATATTTTATGATTACCTATGAAGATATTTAATATATTAAGGATTCGCTCCTTCTTTTTTTTTTGAATCGATAAAACCCTTTATCCGTGATCGTTTTTTATATCATTATGTAAATAATGTAATCTCTAGAAATAAATATTTATATTTATATCTATGTTTATGTTTATATCATATTAGAATTATCCGCTGTAGTTAATTTATATTATAATTAAATTATCACTACCGAAAGATTATATACATACATACACATATACATATATATATATATATATATATATATATATATATTTCATTATGTATTCATTTCATTTAAAAATTTTTTTATTTAAAAATAATTACGTGCTATGCGAATAATACTTATCGCTAGACTTAAAATATATATATAATATATATATATATTTATAATTATTATATTAATATTATATTAATGTTATAATATATATATATAAATATATTTGCACATATTTGCGAAAAGATTGGCGAACGGAGAAATAAAAAAATCTGAAAAATCTGGAATGGATTCCGAAGGATTTTCGAAGGGCAGATCGTTTTTGTAATCATAAGGAGTAATCGAGGAGCAAAGAGCGTCGCCAGTACGATAAAAAGTTCGAGGACGAGCGACGTAGGAAGTTGTAAGTAAAAGAGAGAGAGAGAAAGAGAGAAAGAGAAAGAACGAAATAAAGAAAGAAGGAAAGAAAGAAGGAAAGAAAGAAAGAAGAGAAAAGAAGAGAAGATCAACGCGCAACGCCGATTTCAAAAGCAGTGGACCAGATACGGACGCAACCTGGCCGGTGGGACACAATGGCGCTCGTATTCTCGTTGATTTGTGACCACTAATTTTGTCGGTCGACACTGAGGATGGCCATGGCGCGCCATTAGCCACCCATTCGAAAAACCACGCTTGGAGTTTTATATGTTGCTCTGTGGCTACCCTCCTCCAACCCTCCAAACACGCGTCGTAGACCTCGTAGGAATTCTTACACGCCCATTGTCAAAAAGTATACCAAAGAGGGAAGAGTTTATACTTGATAGGGTTTTGAAGAGAAAAAAAAAAAAAAATAGGAAAAAAGAAAGGAAGGAAAAAAATAAATATTAAGGTGGGACGACGAAGGAAAACAAATCGTCGACGAGAAAATTTTCTTATTGTAAAGTCCATGATGGATATATGTACGTATGTGCATGTGTGTGTGTGTGTGTGTATGTAAAATTGATGTGAATTCTTTCTTTTTTATTTTATTTTTCATAAAAATAAGAATCTATATTCTTGCATTTTTTTTTCTTTTTAAGTAACCAATAAGTTCGATAAAGAGCAATATAAATAGAATTCAAATCAATATCTATAAGAGATTCGTATGTTTATAAATATATAAATTAATAATGAATTGACATTATGATTTTTAGAAAGGATCGTAAGAAAAACCCAGTTTATTTTTTGTTGTTTTTTTTTATGGAAAAGCCATTCAGTCGTTGTTTTGCAGAGAAATATAAATAAAGTCGACGGAGAAAAAGAATGGTCGATCGTAAAACGACTCCGGGCGTCGAAGTTGGCGAGTGGTGGGGGTGGAAGGTTGCACGAAGGTGCTATTCACTTTTTTTTCTTCTTTTATTTTATTTTCTTTCCTTTTCTCTCTTGCATATAAAACGATCGTGATATGTCAGAACTACGAGGAATATGCTATAACCTTTGCAAGAATGCATCCCTCCTCTTTTTCTCTCGTTCTCTTTCAAGAAATCTAACTCGTAGCAAGCAAAGCGACATCCTTACTTCTGCATTTGCGTGCAGAAACAATCGATGTCACTTTCTTTTTTTCTTCTTTTTACCTTTACCTTTTTCTTTTTCTTTTTCATGCAAGAACACTAACATTCTTACTTTAATTTGCCATTATTATGAACAATTTAATGTAATTTGAAGCAATTAGTTTTTGTATTGCATATAATAATAAAAATATCGTTCTAAAATTATGCTTATAAAATAATAAATATATGATTATAAACTAAAAAAAATAACGAACTATATACTTTTTTAATACAGAAAATAACATATAAATATACTTTAAAAAATGTTTCATTTATTCATGTTAACAGGAGTTAATTGTTAAAAGATTAATTATTTTTAGTAAACTGTACAAATAATATTAATAATACGTTTATATAATTTTATAATTTGTTATTATAATAATTTTTACTAAATTGTACAAATATTTGTTCGTGAATAAAAAATAGATGTAATAATAATTTTTAAAAACATTTTTATAAAAAACAAAAAAGGTAAAAAGAAAAAGTTTGTATTCAACATGATCCAACTCGCGTTCCTCAGAAAGACGTCCAATTATCCTCGAGCGAGTAAATTCGCCTTCTTGATTTCAAGGGAACGTTTGCCAATGGAATATTGCGTTGTTCACTGTCGCCACGATCAAGGGCGACGAACGAGAGAAAGAGAGAGAGAGAGAGAGAGAGAGAGAGAGAGAGAGTACCTTTCTTACACAAAAATAGCGTCAGTTCGACGACATCTCAATGACGAAGTCCGATCGAGAAAGGGAACGAAGCGAAAGGATCGAAGATAAAGAAATGCAGTTTCGTTCTCGAAATTATTCTAGGATTCGGCCAGAATTCTCGAACAAAATTGAGAAAAAAAAATTGAGAGAAACAAAAAATGAGAGAAAAACGCAACACTTCAAATTTTTTCATCATAAAATAATGAATATTCTCGTATCTTTTTTTTTCTTCCATTTTTTCTTTCTTTTTTTCTTATATACAAAGATAGTGAGAATCCGAGATGTTATTTTTCTCCAATTTTTTTCTCTCTATTTTTTTGAGAAGTTTAAAGGTGAATATTTCGATGGATAGAAATTGCTAAAATTATTTAGTTTTTATATACAATAATATCTCGTCATCATTTCTTTCTTGTCAATAGAACCTTTCATAAGAAAAAAAATTTATCGCGCCAGGACGATCTAACCTAGCGAGATTTGGCAGAAAACTATGACAGAGATCGACCGTTCGTTCTATCGGTAGATACTCGCGTCTTAGGTACTAACATCCCGCTGAGATTCTTACTCCAACGCATCGTGTCAATTCCGTGAGCGGAGATAAGAACCGAATACAGACAGAGAAAGAAAGAGAAAGAGAGAGAGAAAGAGAAAGATGCACCTCTCGCATAGGCGTCGACCGATCTTTGTTTCAAGCGTACATGAAAAAAAAATTCATTTACTTTAAACTTGTCTTGCTTCAATCTTTAACACGATTTCTATGTAAAAAAAAAAGTATCTTTTGAGCTATCTATTAGAAAATAAAACAATATTTAAAGATTAAATTGAATAGGACATTTATAATTTATAAAAAAAAAACAAAAAAAAAATTAAGAAACCAAAAGAGGAAAAGACATACTGAAAAATAAAGAATTGAAAATTATGTATCAATGAATTAAATAAATAATAGCGATAGAAAAAAATATCAAAAAATAAAAAAAAGCAAAATAAAAAAGGAAAAGGAAAAGAAAAGAAAAAAATAATAATGACAATCAAGATGAAATTTTTCCACGCCTTTGGTCGAGTTGGTAGACGGGCGTAGGACAGTGGCCAACGAAAAATACTCGATTGTTGTTGTGATGTGAATGAAATGGCTCGTGATAAATAACCAAAGGTATACCTTTGCTTTGGAAGCTGATTGGAGCTTACCGGTGGCGTAGCTCGACTACCGTCTAATCCGTCTCTTATCTTCCTGTCCATCCGTCGGCCATAATTGTCTTATTGTATTCCAGCATGGTAAGCCCAACAAGAAGGTTTGGATCTACGTGCTGTTGGAATTCGTCGAAGCAAATCAATTTCCGTTTCGCTGACAAATAAAAGAAGGAACGAACGGAGAATCTTTTACGAGAGCTTGCGAGACCTCATCGAATTATACCGTGACTCGTCGTTCCTCGGATTATTCAGATCAACCAGAGATCTTGCCTCGTTGAGTGTTGGACGAGCTGGTTGCTTCTCTCTCTTTCTCTCTCTCCCTCTCTCTTTCTCTCTTTCTTCTTTAACTTCTTCAATCCTACCGATCGAAAATAACGCTTAAGCGAAAGGATTTACTTCGGTAAGCTTAATTAATATACGTGATCGACCGCCATATTATTTCACGTGAAATCGAAGTCACATGAATTGACTATATTTTGATCTGGTCTTCTATGAATAAGAAATAGATGATAGAATATCATCGCCAAAGTAAGAATTTTCTATGGAAAAAAGTACTACGATTATCATTGTATTTCCGATAAGAATTTAATAATGTTCGAAGAAGTATATAAAGTTCGATGAAAATGTCGAAGAATTTATAATGATAAACCTTTCAAGTTTAAAAGGGGTCTAGATATTTATTCGTTTCTTCGATAAAAAATTCAATTTTATCTTGTCACGTGATATAAGAAGAAACAAAATTCAATTAGGGATTCATTTAATACGCGCCACCCGATATACGTATCTATTCTATCACAAAAGATAACGTTCGGAGTCTATGAATTCTGATTAACCAAAATAATAGTCCGACATCGTTGGCACCTTTGATTAAAGGAGAAAGACGGCTCGATTTCGAAATCGAAGAGAAACGAAAGATCGACTTGAGTGAAGGAAAAAAAAAAAGAAATAAGAAAAAGGAAGAAAAAAGAAAGAAAGAAAGGAAGAAAGAGAAAAAAAGAAACATGGCCGCCAACTCGTCGATGTCGGTCTGTTTTCACAACGAAACCGGCTGATTTCACCTGATACCACCAAAATGGAGTTACTGATACACATATACTAACATCCACACGCGTAAATCTATCGGTACACGCGCGCGCGCACCCACAGCCGTACGTGCGCGCGTGCACACACGGACACAAGCATAACACACGAGCGAGTGCAGTGAAACAGCACACGATTCGTTGCTTTTTCGGAGCCGCTCTAATGAGCAGACGGTAATTCTGTTACGATTAGCCTCGTGCTTTGTACCAGTGGAATGTTTGAGCAAGTGCGTGGGCGTAAACCGTAGTCAGGGATGACGATTGTTCGGAGGCAGCCAGGTATACCCCAACGAGAACGTATACGTGTGTGTGTCTTTCCATGTATGTGTATATATATTTCAAAGAACGTACGTACATAGATATACTTGTGTATATATGTATATATATAGCGTGTGCACGAGACAGTTGTATGTACGTCGACGAAGAGAGACAACACGAAACGAAAACTCGGCTCCACCACTCAGCGGTGAGCATGTTTCTTGATGGGGTCATCAGCGCGAATTAACATACTGGGTGGACTCGTACGACACGCACACGTGCAAGACGAACGACGTTTCCATCTGACTCACTGCAGCTCTTTCTCTCTCTCTCTCTCTCTCTCTCTCTCTCTCTCTCTCTCTCTCTCTCTCTCTCTTTCTCTCTATTTCTCTTCATTTTAACGTTTGTTATTGTTTTATCTTTATTTTTCTTTTCCTTCTTCATATCTTCTTCCTGTCTTCTCTCATTTTATTCTTTTCATCAATCCTTTATTTTCTTTCTTTTTTTCTCTCTTCTCATCGAGATCGCTGAACGTCGAAGAAGAGCTTGCGTGTCCAGATATAAAGAAATTTGCGTGTCCGTAGGCTATTCCCGATCCTGTTGAACGTAGATGGCAGAATCGGAAGGAGGAAAAAGAGTTGCTCTTGGAAAGAGTATGAGAGATGAATTTGTAATATAAAAAAGAAAGAAAAAAGGAAAATAACTGGAGAAATTGATATGTAAATGTCAACGATCCCGTTTCCAATTTATGGTCATTTTTATAATTATTTTGTCAAAATTAAATATTATAAAAATTGTAAGTACTACTGACATTCTACACGGTAATTTTATAATGAAAAGATCGTACGTAACAATTCTTTAAAGAATAATGAGATAAATAAATTGCTCATTTTATGTAGAGGCAAATAAAAAAATAAAAAACATAAAAGGAATATTAGTAATCTCGCTTTTAACTTATCCAGTTTTATAATTATTTTATCAAAATTAAATATTATAGAAGATATTGTTGATATAACCTACTTGATACACACATACATGTGCAATTATTCTTTAAAGAAATAATATTAAATTAAATGGTTTATTCTATATATTGGGTGTTTAACTTAACCATAATACTTGAAATATCTCCGTCCTGATCCAAAGCGAGCAATAATTTTCTGGCTAACATAAAATATTTTACAAGATCACTTTTCTCGATATTTCAAGATCATCAAATTTTTTTTTTAAATAAACCGATATATTTTTATTATGCAGTGTTACAACTTATGAGAAAACGAATTTAACTGTATGAAATTTAATACATTTTTGAATATGATTAACAATAATTTCTTTATGTGTGAAAAGCATGTGAAATTTATCGAAATTTATGACGATCATTCAGAACACGTTCTAAGATAAATATAATATTTTGCAACGTAATGAATAAATTTATATATTTTTTGTTTTTACCAAAAGTCACTTTTTTTGTACAAAGTCAACAAATACATATCATAGAAATCGTCTTTTAATAAATAACAACACTGTCCTAATAAAAATATGTAAATCGGTTTAAAAAAAAAAGAAAAAATAAAAAAAACCATTGACGATTTTAAAATATCGGCAAAAAAAACTTTGAAAAAATGTTATGTTAATCAGAATATTGTCCCCTTTAGATCAAACAATCTTTTCTTTTGATATTTTTTTGTATCTTCGAAAACCGTCGAGATGTTTTAAGTACAACAGTAAAGTGACTCACCGTGTATAAACAAAAACGCAAAAAAGAAAAAGAAAATCTCGTACTAACTTCGAGCACTCATAAATGAATTTCAAAAGGACCACTTATAAATGAATATTTTTGAACGAATGACACACTCGATCCGCGAAAGGAAACACGTAGTTTTCGAAAGGGAACAATTTCCTCGATCCAATAGAAAGGCGATCGTTCGAATATTCGCATGATTTACATGACGATGACATAGGACAAGGTGACGCGATTTACCGCATTGGGCGGTGACGTTCGTCATGCGTCATTTTAGTCCTTATTGTCGTAGATTAGATCCTATCGATTCTTCGTTTCATTCGTCAATCGTGTTTTCGCGATTCTTAGCGATGGCGTACGTGCGATCGGTACGAAAGTGATTTATTTATCTTGATCGGAGAAAAAAAAGGAAAAAAGAAAAGCCTTATAAATATGTCCAATGATGTTAAACCATGATAAACTAACTTAACTGGTTAAGTGTCAGCGATTAGTCTTGCAACGAAGGAATTTGAATCTATGAAATGATCTCTATAAATCATAAATTTGTAACGATTTCTTAATCACAATAAATAATGAAATAAAAATTATCTCGCGAGATATAGAACCAAAGAACAAGATCGATCGATCGATCGATTAATCTCCCCATCATATATAATATATATATGTGTATGTATCTATGTACATAAATATATATATATATATATATATATGTAAGTACATATGATACGATCATATTTACTACATGTATAAATATATCGTATATAATCTTCTTTGTAAAGGTTTGAAAATTTTGTCGAACGTTTTCAAAAATTCAATGGATCGAGTTACAACGTGGTTACAAAATATTGAGGTCAGGCGAAAATAAGTCGACGTCGACGTCAAATTGACTCGGGCGTTGATCGTGGAACAGGAAACTCTCGTTCCCCGAAGTCGTTGGAAACGTACAAATAAGACCGCACCGAGTTTAAACAGAGATCACGCACGACAACCGCGACGACTCCTTCGACTTTTTTTTATTCTTCTTCTCCTTCTTTTTCTTCTTTAACACTGCGGTCTATTTCCTCGATTATACCTATTTACGTTTTACGTACACCGATGATTCACTTTTCGTCAAAGAAACTATCCGGTAATAAAGATAGAACGGATAATTCGACCTCGTTGTGCGAATGTAATCAAATGTTTCTTTTCTTTTATTTTTTCGTAGATTTTCTTGAAGATTGTAGCGTTAACACCTTTACTGTATAACGAGGCATATGAATTAAAAAAATATATATATATATGTATGTATATATATTCTATGAAAAAAATTTCATTGATAGAATATATATATATATATATTTTTTTTTTCAAGAAAAAGTATGCTTATTTCGTATAAAATATTTTTTTCCTATCGGTATATATCATTCTTCTGAAAATTATGAATGCGTCCTATCAATATATATCCTTTTTTACTTTCTTTTCTATAAAAATTATAATTTCTTCAAAACTTCAAAAAGATATACAGGCAACAAAAAATTCTTTTTAAAATATATCAAAAACTATCTTATCTCTATTAAAAGAAACGTTTCCTTTTTTGTCTCTATAAAAAAAAATTCTTTATAAAGACAAATGAAATAAAAAAAAAAGGCAAAAAGAGAGATTTTTTATTAAAGTCTGGTACCAAGTTCACGTAGATGACAAGCTCTCCTAATATCTACGACGACTTAAGTCCGGCACGACAGATAACGTTAATTTACGATCGTTCGATTTCGATGGCACGAAAGTATTTTTCTCGAAGGTCTCACCTTTGGTTGGTTCGCGAGAGTTGGCCGTGTACACGCATAAGCCCCGTGTATATTAACCATCGCTATAAGCTTATCCTAAATAATGTCGAGTGAAGTGATGTCACCGGTTGGATATCGGACGACGTTTCTCATCGATGAGAGAAATGCCGGTAATCCGCTTCGGATCTTCACGTTTGATTCGCACGAGCTTCTCCTTCGTTTGCCACTGGCCATTTCGAATCTTTTTCTCGAAAAGAGATATGGAACAAAGAAAAAAAAATATTTTTCGTCGAAATAAAAATCAACTTACGTGACAATAATAACGATTATTAACTAGGATGATCGATAAGCATCGAATTAAAGATTAAAATGATCAATGTATGAGTAACATAAAGTAACAAAGTATAAAGTAACAAAGTTATTTAATTCTTTTTCTATACGGTTAATATAATGATAGACTAGTGTTTTGAAAGGATCGGCATTGGAAAAAAGAAATTATTTGCAGTTCTTGCATTGTAAGATATAAAATATTTCTTTTTTATAATTTTACGCGATACAATACCATACGATACAATACCAATACTATATAGTCGTATTTGAAGATCATATGTGTGTTATAATAACAATCCGTTCCTTGTTACAGCTTTATAATATCATAGTAAAATTGTAAAAGATGTGTTTCGTTAAAAACGATAATTTTGTAACAATTTTCATCTTCTGTGTATTTGTTATAAAAAAAAAAAAGACGAAAGGAACTTTGTTATTTCTATTTTCTTTATCACTATCAGATCACAAAATGCCAAAAATAATCACAATTTTAGAATTGATTTCAAAATCGTAATACCGTAAGAAAAAAAAAGCTTGTATCACTGTATAAATTTTTATCAAAACCGAAGACGACCAATTTATGGATATTCTTTGATGTTCTATATACGAATTTTTATTTACAAACTATAGTTTCATTCGAGCTCTAATCGAAGTGACACGAGAATCGAGTTCCGATAAGATTCGATACATGCAACGTAGGATCGTTAACGTAAAAACAAGTATTAATTGACAAGTCAATATAATCCAGTAAGATTAAAAATAAGAGAATTAAGAAGAAAAGATAGAAGTAGAGATAAATAGAGAGAGAGAGAGAGAGAGAGAGACTTTCGTCGTATCGTGTTAATATCAAAGAGAGAAGAACTCTCGAGCTATGTATGTCTGCCAGGTCGGTAGGTACCGATCCAGAAATGCGACTATCACTTTCGACGAAGGTTCCTCGTTCTAACCGGTTTTTCTCACACTGACACCGAATCCAGAGGCCAGTAACGAGGATCGCGATCCTGACATCCGTACTCGGCGGATCGAAGTTGAAGAAAAAAATTTCATCTCCGACTCAGAGACTGGCCGAGTAAAATCGACGACCATAACGGTTAATCGCTCGGCATCGAACCGAGTACGAGATCGAGCGTGTCGTTTATTATCCGTAATTGTAAAAAAAGAAGAAGAAGAAGAAGAAGAAGTAAACTTGTACGATCGGTTGTACGTAACGACGACTCGGCTTTTACTTTCGTACGAATATACTTTACCTATGCTGATTCGGGAAAAAAAAAGATCATTTGTTCCTTGAAATCGATTAATTCCTTCTTCTTTTGACATATAACTATATGTCTCTAAAAATGTTTAGAAGTATAGAATAAAAGTAGTCATGTGATTCCTCTGTCGAAAATTCAAATATAATACATTAAAAAATTTGTTTAAGAAAACTTTTAGCTTTTTAACAAATAACAATTTATTTCTATTTAGTCCATATAATAAATTTATTAGAAATCTTTGAAATATACCTTTAAAATTCCTTTCTATTTCTTATCAAATCTCATTATAACAATTAATTCCTACTTAGCCTATATAAATATATTTATTAGAAATCTTTGAAGTATTCGTTCAGAAAGTTCTTATTTCTTATTAATTCTTACCATAACATTTAATCCCTATTTGATCTGTATAAATAAATTTACTAGAAAACTGCAAAATTTTGTTCAAAAATCTTTCTATGTCTTATCGAATCTTATTATAACAATTAATTTCTTTTTGACTGATATAAATAACATTTGTCGAAGAACTTTCAAAAATTCGTTTAGTTAACCTTGCAATAAATTAATCTTATGAATCCATAATGAAAAAAAGAAAATATATATATATATAAAAAAGCGAAAGAAAAAGAAAAAAAGAAAAAAGGAAAAAAGAAAATAAAAGATAAACAGTACCATCGAAGATATAAGATTCCAAAGAATTGTATTATTTCTTTTTCTCGAAATAAGAATGAACGAGGAAGAAGAAGAAGAAGAAGAAGAAAAAAGAAAATGATAAGAAGAATGAACGATCGAAGGCGCAAAGTTCCGGCGTTAAAAGCGCGAAGGAATATCCGATCTAACACACGCGTGTACACACACAAACATACACATACATATAAGCAAGTAAATACACACGCACACGTACACGCACACGCCGCGGTCTATTAAAAAGATATACATCTCTACGCAGCAGTCCCCCGTTGCATTCTGAGGAGAATCAATAAAGGCTTCACAGATAATTACGTGGCTCGGAAGGGAAGAAGAAGGAGAGAGAGAAAAAACGAGAGAGAGAGAGAGAGAGAGAGAGAGAGAAGAAAAGAGAAGACTGGCTTCGTGACCGGTCCGAGGATGTCACCGTGTTCCCTTCTAAGGTCGTTTATTTTCCGTGGACACGGGATCGTGGGTCGGGCACGAGGCGAGAAGTCAGTGGATCAGGATTATTTGGGTACTGGGAGTAGTAGGTAGATTAGCTTGGACCAAGGAAACGGGCCAAAAGAAAAGTAGAAGAAGAGAGAAGAAGAAAAGAAAAAAGAAGAAGAAGAAGAACGAAAGGAACGAAAGTTGTATACACACGTGTATGTGTGTTTACATATAAAAGCTTTCACATATAAAAGTTAAAAGAGGGTAAGAATCTTTCTAAAATTAGTTTTCAAACGTTTCGAGATCATCGTTACCAAGATCGATACTGATATTATATTTGAAATATATATCATTAAATAAATCGAAGTTTCTAATCGAACGTTAACTTTTGTTATTACCCATGTTCATTTGTCGGTATACGTGTAAAGAAAGAAAGAAATATTCGTAAGGCGAGTCAAAGTCGAGATATTCAAAAAAATATATATACACAGACATACGCATACATACATACATACATGTTACTCGTCCGATCCTCGTA
This sequence comes from Vespula pensylvanica, assembly GCF_014466175.1. Classification (NCBI taxonomy): domain Eukaryota; kingdom Metazoa; phylum Arthropoda; class Insecta; order Hymenoptera; family Vespidae; genus Vespula; species Vespula pensylvanica. The sequence continues at coordinate 7,089,923 of NC_057695.1, forward strand.
TCCTTCGTCCTCATCCTCATCGTCATGGCCTTCGCACGCAGCTCCTCTTCTCTACCTTCTATACTACTTCTTTGCAACTCTCTTTCTCTCTCTCTCTCTCTCTCTCTCTCTCTCTCTCTCTCTCTCTCTCTCTCTCTTTCTCTTCCAACGAGGGAGCTGATTTATGGCGGCCATTCATTCTAATCGTCCTGCATCTTGCGCCAGAACGGAGCATCCCTATCTACCGTATACATATAGCTGCACTTTTCGAGATAGTGGGCCCCAAAAGGAAAGAAGGAACGAGGGTGGAAGAGTGAGTGAAAGAGAGAGAGGGAGAGAAAGAAAGAGAGAGGGTAGCCGTGGCTAATTGAATACAAAAATTCGAATATTTAGTCGCGGCCATAAACCATTTAATTAACGAGAACGTGAGCTACGTTTTTCCTTATTCTGTTTTCTTTTTTTTTTTTTGTTCCTTTCGAATCTCGTAAATATTATATTATAAAGGTGGCTTCTTTGAATGTCTTTTCATCCTCTTCTTCTTCTTCTTCTTCTCCTTCTTCTTCCTTTTCTTCTTCTTCTTCTTCTTCTCCTTCTTCTTCTTCTCCTTCATCATCATCCAGTTTGTTCAACCTCGTATTTCTTTCCTTCGACAAGTCGACCAATTCGAGATCGAGCGGTCTCCTCTTCCTTCACTTTATTGCCGAGTGAGATAAGTCGCGATTTACGCTCACAAAATTATATACCGTCCCAGATGTTTCTTGCTCCACGTGCTTCATTCTCTTTCTTTCTCGACGGTCACGAAAATACGGACGCGGTTGGTCTTAATCGTCGTTGAGATTAAATCTCGGTAGTAGGATACGAGCTAAGGAAGTCCATCGACTATCTCCCGTATAACATTAACTCATTTATATTTTTTAATAGATAGATACCTTTTTTTTTTACGAAAGTCATACTGTCTTTTGAAAATATGCTTGCGAAATATATAGTAGAAATTAGGAAAGAATACTTAGTATACATTTTTATTAACAATTATATTAAAAATTGTTCCTTCGAATATCGGAATTTTTATAATTATATATTTAAATAACGCTAGTATTTTTCATTGAAAATTTTAATATTATTTATTGTCCAATCTACTAGTTTGAAGCTAAAGAAGCTATCATATATATGTTCGATCTATTTATAACAATGAATTATAATTTGTTATGAATTTCATTATAATATAAGTAGTGTAAAAGGCATAATTTAATCTGTCAATAAATCGTTTTTTAAACTGTAACTTTAAAAGTAATAATTTTATAAAATGAAACCATAAAAAATTACATTAAAAGAAGTTAAGATTAACTGTAGTACGCTATTACAATAACAACAAAAAATATTCAATTCAACGTTAATATATTTTATAAATAGATAAAATTATTAAAAATACTATAATTATTAAATAACATCTTTTTGTTAATATTTCTTGGATTTGGTCTCACAGTTGCAAAAATAATACATATTAATTTTTTAAGTATTCTTTTATAAATTTTTTATACTAGATTGTAGAATATTTTCTTTTTCACATATTAGGCAAAAAACAATATAATTTTTTTATTTTATATAATAGTTTCAGATAGATAGTAATTATTTATATAGGATAATTAAATTGAATTTTTGTTATGTAGATACAAAAATAGTTTCTAATAACAATTCACATATCACATAACGTGCATATAATAAAATAAATCCATGGAAATGAACATGTTAAATAGGTACTGATACGATACAAGAAAACTTATGATGATACAATTTGATGATTATTAAATATTATATAAAAATTAATTTAATTTTTATAACAAATATAATATGTACGTAAAATTACATTATAAAATATTTTATAATGGTCCTACTTTCTTAAGAAAATATAGAAAATAAAAAATAAAATTATTAATTCGATTATTATCAACTACATATATAAATTAGAGAACATCATTACATCTTTATACATTTATTATTAGATATCGTTTATATTCGACAATAAAAAAAAGATTGATTTGTGAAAAGCATTTCTCTTCTCTATCTATACATATATTATATAATACATATGTATATTATATAATATATATATACATACTACATATATATTTAGTATATATAATAGTACATATTTTATTATAAAGATAAATTAGATGAACATGGTAAAGATTAACATGTACTAGAATCCAAGTTTGTGACAATTAATATACAGAATGAGTCAATTGATAAGAATAAAGGATCGTTTAAATAAATACGTTCGAACGTAAGGAAACGACGATGTTCGCTTGCGAATGCAAATACGAATGCAAAATAAAAGGAAAAAAGGACAAAAGAAAGAAACGAGAGACAAACCGCATAGCAGCGAGCGTTATTTACATCCTTGCATGAACATTATACGTGAATAAGTCGAGTTTGAAAAATGACTCGCTGCGAGAAGTTTATTCTGAATAGCGATTCAAGGGTACGCAGACTCGCGTGTGTCTCTCGCTCGCAAGGATGTAGAGCGCAGTAGTAACTAAATCAACGTCATCGGCGAGTTTAATTACAGGAGCGTAGCTACAACAAAAAGGCTCGGTGGCCTGGCCATACCCTCGGGTGGTCCAAGAACTCCGTTAGGTTGTTCAATCTGACTCTGCCGAAATCAAATAGGCCGTCGTCTCTTCCATAACCTTATAAAAAATTATACCGATGTTTCGAGACTTCAGAAAGAAAAAGAAAAGAGAAAAAGAAAAGAAAGAAAGAAAGAAAGATATAACACTCCGAGCGAATTTTTCTTTCTTTTCTTTTTGTACTTTGTTTTTTTTTTTACTTTATTATAAAAATACAAGCTGATGCATTAATTAGTTCCTTAAAGATATAAGTTATTAGTTAATGATATATTATCAAGTGGCAATATGTAATTTAAGTTAATAATAATAATAATTATTATTTTTATGAGACCTAAATGAGATGGTATCCGGGTTAGAAACGGTGTAAAGTTTGCTCGGCATTCGACCATAATTAACCGAGTGTTCCATGAATGAGTCGTTCAATTATAGAAACATGTTCCGCTAATTATAAGAATCAGGAAATGTTACGGAAACATTCTTTTACCGATAAAAGCGACAAAAGTGATAATTATTATGATGATCTAAATATACAGGGTATCTTATTTCAATCGATCGTAACCAGTTGTTCTGTTACTTTATTACTAAAATATGTTGTGCTCGTAATTAACAGAAACATGCACTTCATTATAAAATAATATTCTATGTAATATTGTACGCGTCAAAATGTCTAGCAGATGCTACGAAATACGATTTCGAAATAAACGAGAGATTAGAATCCTGTCAACGTTTCATTCGGTTTAGATCTAAATGAACGAAACGGATAAAGAGAGACAGGCGGAGAAGGCAAGAGAGAGAGAGAGAGAGAGAGAGAGAGAGAGAGACAGACAGAGAGAAAGAGGTGTTTAGATTAGGAAACGAAGTCTACGGGAATGAGTTTGCACCTAGATCGAGCGGCACGCGAGGTCGACGGATGAACGAAGAAGGGGGAAGAAGAGGGAGAAGCCCATCAGGCCGTTTAATTAATTAAAAGTGCATTAGCGCGGGGGTCGCCAGCTTTACGGTGGTTGTTCATAGTAGTGGTAGTGTTGGTTGTAATGTTAGTTGGTTGTGGTTGATGGTGGTGGTGGTGCGAGACATTAGATACGAGCGCGTAACGATCCTCCGACCGGAACAACGGTGCTATTACTTTCGTCAACACGAGTAGAACCCCCGGAATTTACGCTTCCATATTCGCTTTCTCCCTTTCGACTTGGACGGATCGATCGACCCTTTCCTATATATCCAATGTCGATGATGATGATGATGATGATGACGACGACGATGATGATAATGATGATGATCATGGTAGGGACGTGAATCGTTCTTTACGCGGGAAAAACAAATATCTATGTCAAATATTACGGGTTCGTATAAATTTCCTAATTACGGTCATTCTTTTTATCGAACTCGCTCGTGAGAATTGTGAAAAATCAGTCGATAAAGGTTATATTGAGGGGAAATTCGTCTATCATAGGGAGGTTTTTTTTAATAAATTTTTTTTAAATGGTTACATAAAGAAATGACAAATAAAATAGGAAATAATAAATAAAATTAGAAAAAACATTTGTAAAATAGTAGAACTTAGGTTTCAAAATTTAACGTTGTTTCAATTACTTTAAAAAAAGAAAAGAGGAAAACGAAACTTTGCATTTTATGCCAGAAAGAATATATTTGAAAAAAGATATATTTGAAAAACATCTTCAAGGAATTGAATTATCAAAGAAATAATAATTTGAAAAACGTTAGCTTCATAATTTTGGAGTGATCATGCAATTAAGGTATTGAATTTAACAGATTTTTTAATTTTTTGTTTAAACAAGAACATTCCAACGATATGATCTATTAACAAGAAATATGAGAACGAATTAAACGAAATTTGTATATTATATTTTGTCAGAGAATCAGACGCACAACTGAAACTTTTCTTATAATATATCAGTTTGTTTGTTATATAAAAATTAATAGACTTAGTTGAATCGAATGATCTTCAAGTCATAAAAATTCAATACGTATTATAAAAATACGCAATATAAAAAAGTAAATTCGTGTTTATATTAACGGTTATAGGAAAAAAATCCAGTATTTTGAACATTATTTCCTATGTCAATGATATTCCTATTTATTTTTAGCATTAGAAGTAGATAACATTACTATAATAACATAAATAATAATCGTAAACAATATCTTAAATTTGAGAAACCCCATAATAAAAATCTATTATGTATATGCCCATATTAAAATGCTCCTGTTATTAATATTATAAATAAATACTATTGCATGACACTGGATCTTCAAACTTGAGAAAATATTTGTATTTTATAAAAATAATACTTATAGTAAATTTGAATAAGTCCTATTTCGTTATACTTTTCTCAAATGTTTCAAATATATAAACGTATCTCTATTGAAACATAATCGTCAAATATTTACAGTATTTCATATAATGATTCACAAAATGTTTTTCTATAAAAATTTTCCAAGATATTTTCCATAGATTAACAGTATTTTTTTCTTACTGTTGAATATAAACAATTTCTAGTAATAAATATATAAATGAAACGAGAAATGAGACATATATTTCATAATATAGATTAAACATTTTAAAAAATCAGTTACGATCGATGTAACGTTTCGACCTATTTATATAATTGATAAATAATTCAACTATGCAGTTTTATTCTATCATTTTTATTATATCATAAAAATAGATTTATTATAAAGTTTTTGACATCTACTAATGTACATATATGTTACAATTGTTATTAAAAACTAAATCAATTTTTATAAAATGTGTTATGTTTCATTGTATTTTCACAAAGTATGTCTTATATACAATCCATAAAATACAAATTATAGCTGCATAATATTTGTAAACAAGTTAAAATCTATTATTTGTTGTACCGATGAGACGTCAATCATTAATATTAATATAATAACGTTATTTAAAAATTATTACATTTTGAAAAGGTTGATGTTTTTATCTTTGATAAAATACATTAAAGTTAATTAAATCGAATATTTTTAAATATTTTCTTATTATTATTGATGAATTGTCTATTCATTAATTGAAAATATTAATGAATGTAAAGTTGCACGAATACTTAAATCAAATAGGAAATATAATATAAAATATCTTAAATGTTATAATTATGACAATTATATATAATTACAATAATCAGAATTTCATTATATTCTACATTCACAAAACCCACCTCGAAGGCTAAGAAAGATATTGTGATTCAACCACGTTTTTTCGAAGTAGTTAAAACGCTTTTTTGCACGATTAAAAGGGTGACTCTTTCAGTCGTCAAAATGCATCGTCGTATTATCGGGATTGCATCGAGTAAAACGAGAAGATAGAATCAAAGCACCAGGTGCAAATTACAAGTAGGGGACTCGATGATGCCTAGGTAGCACGGAAGTCGAACGTTCTACCACCAGCTGACTCTTCTGCTTTGCGAACGAGCCATGTAATCAACCTAATGCGGCATCGCGCGAGCCAAAGGCGATTTCTTGCGTCGAAGGTTAGATGTTTGTTCTTTTTCTTATTCTTATTCTTCTTTTTCTTTCAATAATTCACGCGAGTCACTTCTTTGCGTAAATATTGCCGAAAACTTGGACGATAAACGATAAATCATCGAACTGAATCTGAGAAAAGCTCATTTAGTTAATACATTCGTCACGTGACTATTGAACGAAGATAATTATTTAGGACTAATAATAAAGACATTTCAACGAAGTATATCTTTAATTGCTTCTCGCTCGCCAAACTCATCGAAATATTCCTTTAATGTAATATATATTTTTTTTTAATAATTGATAAATCATTCAGCAATTTTGTTTTGTTTTTTCTTTCTTTTTGTTTCTTTTAACCACTTTCCTTTTTATTTCAAGATGTTTAATATATTACATACTAATATATTTACTGCTAAACATTAATAAGCTTCTACTTTAAAAATTTCAGACATGTTTAATTTATTATATGATAGCTTTTAAGTAAATTAAATAGATACATCAAGTAATTCTAAGTAATTTTCGTTAATCGCGAATAGACATATCAATTCTTCAAAAATTGATGCTGTTCGTCAAAAATAAGAAATTATTATTCACTTTTCTAATTATGATATTAATATTGTATAATGATTCGTTACATAGTAAATTGACCCTCGATTCTATAGACTATTTTTTACAAAGGCGTCGATCATTTCAAAGATGCTGCAAGAACTGATATAATTTTAAATAAAATAGAAAATTATCATCCGTTTTTATAATTATTCTCTTATTATCGTACGATAATTCGTCCGATAATTTTTATTACGGATTGAATTATTACTGATTGCCAATTGATTTTTTAAATTACATTTACAAAATCGTGAATTATTGTATAACATGCTCCAAGAATTGTGATCATCTTAAATAAAATTGAAAATGATCGAACTGCATAATCCCTCTAGTCGACTCGGGGAACAATCGGCCATTTAGCAAAACGTTCAACGTCCCAGGAACCAGGGTGCATACATATATAGATATATACACATATGCGTGATGTAACAAACCGAATCGTGTTTCCGCACGCGTCACGTTCCTTTGATCGTGTACGATCATCGTCCCAACGTCGGGTAAGAATGACGAGGCGATATAACACGGAACAACAAAGTAGCATAATAATACGTGGACGCACCCAGTCGCAGGACAACCGTAACGCCTGAAGCTCTAAACCCTTTGCATCCCGTAATAAATTCAACGATTCGCTTCGTTAGCTTCCAAAATTAAACTAAAACGATTTTACGGACACATTATTTCTTCCGAAAAATTAAGAAAAATATTATCACGTACCTATAAAATTTCTCTCCAAAAATTTCAATCATTTAAAAATATGAGCAATATTCGAGCAATCTGAAAAACTTTCTTTAATATTATTTCCCCAATCACATAATCAAAAGTTGAACATCATTTTTAATACATGTTTATCAATCTTAATTATATGTCGATGAAAATGAACGAAAAAGAAATATAAAGAACCTTTTCGCTATTTCTCAAATCTATACCGAAGTCAACGAAAAGAAAAGACAAACTTTTAACGATTGTTTATCGACCATTTCGTCCAAGTATACAAATTACATCGTTGAAACTTAACGAAAACGAAAGAAGAAAAAAATATATCCTGCGTACAATCTTCCGTTCAAGAAAAAAAAAAAAATGTTGACCATTAGCAATATGAAAAATTGTCTTCAATATTTCTCGAATCGCGTAACGATGTCGAAGTAAACGAGAAAAGCAAGATAATGTTTAAGAAATTTTTATCAACTATAATTGCATCGTTGAAAGTTAACGACAAAAAAAGAAGAAAGAAAAAAGTGTTAAAAAGAAAGAGAAAGAGAGAGAGAGAGAGAGAGAGAGAGAGAGTTTCGACGATAAACGCAATTTGTTGTCGCGTGCGTCTACCTGGATTTATGCGTCGCGAAGGATGCGCTTCGTTTAATATACGAAGTCAGAGAGAGGGCTCCTCTCAGCTAATGAGGGAAGCATACACGTTCATGGGATGTGCGGATCGCGTGAGACGAGCGTCTAACAATGAGAGATCGATGATGAAGTGCCGGGTGAGCCAGCAAGCTCACGGCTACTTCTGTTACCGTCGGTGGTGGTAGTGCTGGTTATATGGTGGGGGTAGAACGAGTAAGAGGAGTGGGGGAAGGGAAGAAGAAGGATGGAATCGACCGTTCGACCGGACACGGCCGTTCGGGGTCAGGCACGCGACTCTTAGCCACGTCGTCGCCTTTCTTCCTCGTGATAGCTATTTGCCACCGCTTAACCCTTTCGTAACGCCGAATTAATACGTTCGCGAGCCTCCTCCTTTACCCTCAACAAGAATCATCTACGTATAATGAGAATAAACGATAATTAAATCTGCGCAAATGTATCGTTCATTTTATTTTCTGAATACTTTGGAAATATTCATGTTTATCTAAATATAAAACTTGTTTTAAAGTGTTATATTATAAAGCATGAAGTTTAGATATGACGGATATATTTGTAAGATTAATCTTCGAGATGTTCTATTACAAAGGTTGATGGAGATATTTTCAACGTTGATTGAAATATGCTTATCCTCTTTGTACTCCAATAATGACTGTAATCTTAAACTGAAATAACTTTGATATTAAATTAGAATATTTTCAACATCGAATTATAACAAAACTAATTAGTAATAATAGTAATAGTAAATCAATTTTTATCATTTTCGATAAATATGCTATTTTTTATAAATACATTTTTTCATTTGTTAAATGCTCGTCATATTGAAACCGAAAGTACGGTTGCATCAAAAATTATTCATGAACCTTCTTGACGTGTAATTTAATTTTTTATATTAATTCCAAATTAATCTTCACGATCATTCAACAATTAAAATCGGTATGTCCCTATACGTGCACGCGCGCTTCACGTAAATACATAAGAATACATTATACATAAATTTTGTAATGAAACTTAGAGATAGATGGCAATCTTTCGTTAAATTCGCAAATTAAAATTTTAATCGCATCCGCAAATTTTTGATTGCTTTCATAATAAATTTTTAACGTAAATCATGCTTCCGTCTATCTTAAATATGAAAACAAAAAACATATGAATAATAATATCTGTTGAATTAAAAATCTTCAGCATTAAACTAGAACATTTTCGCAACATCGAACTATAACAAATTTAATCCCTAAAAAGTTTCTCACGAAGCAAAGAATATCACATTGACAAATTTCATTATACCTTAAAAAAAAAAAAAAGGAAAGAAAAATATAGAATTATAACGTCGATTTATTTCCTAAACGATAAAAAAAGAAGAAAAAAAACCTTTAAGCTTTCTCGGTAAACAGTGTCAGAGAATCAACTGTGAGGTCACATGAGCGAACACAACGGGGTTGAAAAAGGGTCGTGCCTATGACACGTGCTCCGTGAAGGTAACACGAGAGCCGCTTGTCAAAATAGGACAAGCTAGAAGGCGATGAGTCTGGTAATATATACGTATAAGAGAACGAGCGTGATAGTATTAGTGGTGATGGTGAAGGGAGAAGGAGGAAAAGGGAGGTCAGAGCTGATGAGTGAAAGAAAGATGGAAGGAGGAGACAAAAGGGAAACAACGATGTGCCCACGCACACGTGCGTTTTAATACGCCATAATGCGTTGCATGTCCCCATATTCATTAAGTAATTTTCTATCCGAAAGTCATTGCCAGTATAAGTATCGTCATACGTTAACATGTCTGCTCATCAGATCTTTCCAAATGATCAATGATCTTTGCTTTGAAAATCATTAAAATGATAATAATAATCAAGATAATTAAATTAGATAGATATTAGATAGATGTTTAATAGACGCAGTTGAAAAAAGGAACGAGTATATCGAATAAGGAAGTGAAATTTATTAATAACTTTGAGATTAGGGGAACTCAGGAGAGAGAGAGAAATATTGTTCCTAGCAAAGAAATTTCCCCTCGAACGGATCACGATCGTTCGAAGTGTTGCATTTCATATTTATGATCTCTTTAAGTTACCATCATTGTACCGTATCGTCGTGCATAAATTTCCTTGGGCTGTGTTTACGGAGAAATCGTAAGCCATGTTGTTATTTCCTTCTCCTCCATTGCGAGAGAAACGCGACTTGAAAGAAAGAAAGAGAGAAAGAGAAAAAGATAGAAAGAAAAAAATAGAAAAAGGGAAACGCTGTGACATACACCATAGAAAAGGTATAGAGAGTTTTTTTTCTAAAAAAGATCAACGAGTCTCTCGGCGACCTTATTAAAGATGAAAGACACTCAGTTAGCTAGTCAAAGTAAGTACTTACTTACATCGCAAATCTCTTAAAAGGTGCCGTCTTACGATTTCGATCCAAAAGCAGATATAATCCTTCCTACGTATAATTTAGATGCGTAAAACACGTAGTAGGTATACGTTCGCTTTTCTCAACGAAGTTCAGCAAAGTTCGTGGTAATATCAAAACGTTATTTCTTCTGTTACGTGCCTTCAACACTCTCAAATGGGATATATCTACAAACTTATGTGGGTACATACAAGTATAGTCAGATAGATAATACATACATATACATACGTATGTATAGAATACGACGTATCAAACTGGTGAGCAAGAGAACCGAGGAGTCGAGTTCTGAGATCAAGTCACGCGTAGCCTAAAGAAAGTTGTTTAAAGGTCAGTGTAGCTCGGCTTGCATCACAAATGCCAATCTACTTACGAAATCTGTACGGGGAACAATGATATTCTCGTCGAAAGTAATTCGTTTCCTCGCCTCCTCTCCACCTCATCTTCGATCCTCCTCCTCCTCCTCCTCCTGCTTCTTCACCCCCTGTTCTCTTCTACGAGAATATCGTTACACAAGATCATTTTGCGCGACTTTTGCAACCGGTATTCGAAGAGATCTTTATTTTCTAGGACGATAACGCGACGTTTCTGAATCGAAACTAGGCAACGAGTTACATATGTTAATTGGAGTTAAAAGTTAAGCCATTTTGAATTTCGAAAAATGAACGATCGTATTTAAATTCGTGCTTAAATTCCTTTTCAATATTTTATATTTTTTTAAATAAAGTTTTTATTCTTTTATTCTTTCATATTTTATATCTTTTCAAAGAAATAACAGATTTTTGTTCTAAACAATTATCATATAATTTAAAGAAACACAAGTTCTGTCATCTGATCTTACGAATTTCGCAAAAGCTATTTCTTTCTATTTGATCGAGTAAACTCGCATTAGGAGCTCGCTCCGAAGACAGATATGATTTACGATGTTACCTTCGAAACGAATGCCGTCTGCGTTCGACGCGTACATACATACATATGTAAATACATAGCCACATAGAAAAACGTGATACGTAAAAAAATATGGCGGTCTGTGGTACGAACGGAATGCCAGCGATTAACGTATATCGTATATGAGTATCGTTATGATGATAAACAATACGATCATTGGATATTACGTATCGTAATGATCGATCACGTTCTTTTTTTTTCTTTTTTTTTTTTTTTTCTTTTTAATACTAAACGATAAGCCATAAAAGATAATTTAAGGCGGTGAACGTCAAAAAGAAAAAAAGAGAGAAAAAAATCCGCTCGACGATTCAAATAACCTACGTATGAATCGAAATTAATCGATTGATCAAATTAAAAAGATCCTAATCAATATGCTTTACGTAACAACTATACAATTCACACTGAAATCTAATTGATTTTATTTAACTGCTAAGTCTATCTATCTCTGTCTTCGTCTCCATCTCTTTCTGTTTCTCTCTCTCCTTCTTGTTAAAAATACACAGACAAATATTCTTTTCTCTTCTCACATAAGATCTTCCATCTCCCTCGCGAGCATCACGATAAATCGAGGGAGCGATCGTTGGCGTTATAAAACAAAGGACCGCGATTCGTGTCTGGCTTCGATCGCGTCGGCTTTACTATCCGTTGTCGGGGACCCTCTTCTCTCTCTCTCTCTCTCTCTCTCTCCTTCTCTCTTCCTACGCCATCCTCGAAGAGGCACGCGTCATCCTCATCCTCATCCTCATCCTCCTCGTCCTCTTATTTTTCTCTTCTTCTTCTCTCAACGGTCCACGAGATTTTGCGAATTATATATCTATCGTTTCGCCGTATCTACAATCTTATTCATATCCGCGAAATAATGCTGAATAATTTCACCATAAATACGGCGCGTCCACGTGGGCGTAAAGTAACGATAATGCAAGTAAATAATGGACGCAAGAGTTTTATTACCTAGCCGGCTGAATGGGGAGATAGAATCTACGTGTCCGTGGCAGTACAGCCACTTCAAAGAGAGAGACAGGGGAAAAGAAAGAGAGAGAAAGAGAGAGAAGCAAAGGACCTCTGAGATGGGATCCTATAGCTATTTGTTGGACCCAGCTTAAGACCAAAACTCTTAGACTCGATTCTTAACTATTGATTTTTAGTTTGATTCGTTTTGATTTAGATCTAGGAAATGATTCTGATCTCTCTCTCTCTCTCTCTCTCTCTCTCTCTCTCTCTCTCTCTCATCGTCTGTCTTTTTGATTTATTAATAAGATAATAAGAATTTTAATGTTACCAATTTTCTTTATTTTCATTATTTTATTCATAACCTTTTTATTTTTCATGACTTCATGATTTTTGAATGAATCAAAGTGTCGAATGTTTTACGCTTGTTGTCATAAGTTCAAAAAATATTTTAGAAAACTTTTCAGACTTAAATTTAAGAGTATTTTATTCTGATTTAATTTACAGCGTACATGTTATTCAAGAGAGATTTGCCCAAATCATATCATTTAAGATATTTTATGTTATATTTTCTATTTAGTAGAAATTTTTATGGAAATTAGAAACTGTAATTTAAAGTTTAATATACTTATTATCATAATACTTATTATCATAAAAAGAAAATATTTAAAATTATTCAGTTCGTTTAAACGATGTATTTGTGGTGATATATTAATATATTTTATAAACAAAAATAAGATAGAAGTATTCAATATATCATAATTATTATATAACGCCTTTCTGCTAATATTAAAATAATTTTAGAAAATCTAAAATATTTGACAAAAATTTATTTACCTTTTATTATAATTTTAATATGAACATAAAAATAAACTTACTTTTATAAAAACAAAAACATATGAGGATAACAAAACCGTATATTTGAATTATTTTAAAACAGCTATATAAATTAATTAAAATATTAGGTGGATCACACATGTCTGTTTAAAGTATTTAATCTATGGATTTTTATTCGATACTTCTCCTTTATTTTCCTCGTTTATTTTACATATTTATTATCAGATATGATTTATATATTTAGTAACAATAAAAAAGAATTAATAAAATATAATTTACATAACCGGTACGCAAATTTTTCTCTATATGTATACAAACCAACTGATAGTCAAAATTTGGCCATTCTTTACACCTATTCTAATGCATACATAGCCCAATCAGAAAAAGAAAGAAAAATCGAAAAGAGAAAAAAAATGTTCAATAGTTTTCAAGTGAAAGAAAAAAACTTAAATTATGTGGAAAAATCGTTTTGTAGTGCTAGGACTTCGAACTGTTTTATTACAGAGAAATTATCATACATATTTATTTGTTTATTTACTTATTATATTATTCTATTACAGGGTTGACCGATAAATAATGTTAAAATTTTTAATATTTTATATCTGAATAAATAATCTTATATATACATATCATTATAAGATTTTTTATAAAGAATTTATGCGATTAGGAATTTGATAAAAAAAGGAAAAGATAACAAGAAAAATTCTAAAAGTAATAATCGAGGTAAACAAAATATTACAATAAATAATGATTATTAAATTATAACAGTATAACATTACAAATAATGTTGGCTCTCTTTTACAACCATTTTTTTCGTAGACACGTGTAAGCATTTTTCTTATTTGATCAACTCTTATCTTAAATTAATTTTCCTCTGTTGAATTATATTGGATTGATTAACAAATAAATGCTATCACTTATGATAAAACGGCATTTATATGTATAATTCAACCCAAAATAACTATACGATATACTAAAGTAGAAATTGCTATTATAAAACTATCATTTTTTATAGTGCTATTTTATTATAACAAACTTATTACTTATAAAGACATTTATTTATGAATCAACTCGCTATATTTATTGAATGATTATTTAATAAAATTCATAATGATTCTCTTACGATTATAAAAAAAATTGTAATATTGAACGAGACAATCGAGTATTCGTTCATGCGTAAGTAATATTTTCATAAAACATGATAGAATGTTAACTTATAACATAGAACACGTTTAAGAGAGATCATGATTTATTTCTCTGGAGAAAAAAAATAGCAGAACAAAGGGAACTCGCAAGACACGAATACGACGGATCAAAATTATGATTTCCACGCGCAGAAATGACGCATGGCAGACGGTGGTTGGTCGAAAGACGAATCACAAGAGAAGAAGAAGAAGAAGAAGGAAGAATAAAAGGTCTATAGAGACATAACGTAAGAGAACCCATAGAATCATAAGCGGCAACCCCGTGAAGCACGTCAGTCGTTGACTCTCTCAGACGGTAGTTTATTTGAACGATGAACAGGAAGACTTGTAGGTACAGAAGGAGAGAAGGAAGAAAAAAGAAAAAGAAAAGAAAGAAAAGAAAAGAAAAGAAGGAATGTCGTTCCGAAATTGAAATGGCGATAAAGTAATAATTTCCATGACAATCCTCAATACTCATGACAGATCACATTTAAGATAACACCGACAAGATTCCTTCGACACGACTAATGAAAGAAGTTAAGGGATCGAAGAATAAACGAGATTAAAGAAAATAAAAAAGTCGAGGATAGAAATAAGACGATAGACGATCGTCTTTAATAAAACGCAAGGCAGGTAATAGGTACCTACTTGATCTTTGTAATTTTAGATAATAATATTTTTATCTCGTATCAATAACATGACTTCTTATCCATAAACGAACATATTGAGTTTATTCATGAATAACTAAGATCACAAATAAGAAGTTCATTATAATAAAACAGTACTTCAACCCTAATAAATACGATGTTTTATAATCAGAATTTTTGATTTTACAATTTTACGTAGTTATTGAATCAGTTCATAAATAAGTGCCGTTATAAATAAAAAATTTATTAGAATATAATGAAATAAAAGATAGGAAAAGCACGAGTTCCATTCTTCGAAGTTCCTCTCCACTTCGACTTTTCAACGAAGGCAAGGATATTCCAAGTATAGAAACAAAGTCTAATAAATCGAGAACTATCCTATTCTATCCTATTCTCTTCCGATGGCAATGAGAATCTCGAATTCGGGCCAACCTTTGAGTCTTTCCAACGCGATCGAAGTCTTCCTCTTTTACTACTCTTCGCTTCGTAATAATGGCCGACACACGCTCTCTCTCTCTCTCTCTCTCTCTCTCTCTCTCTCTCTACAACCTGACATTTCCCTTTGCGTTTTATCGAGATAATACGGCTTTAGGTCAGAGGGTGTGGCTTCGCCAGATTGATTCGGCGAGGCTCGCTTCTGCGCGCTACGCTTCGTTACCACGAACACACGCGACGGACGCGAAGACACGAACACACAGACAAGATGGCCGCTTTCCTTCGGCCAACAAGCTTTTCATCCATCTTCCTACGTCCCATTTCGCTCGTCGAAATCGATAAATAGAACGAACGAACCAACCGTATGAAACGGACGATAAAGCTGTCGCTATATATATACTCTATCGGCCATCATAAATACGATGGACGATTCGCTTTCGATAATTATGATATATGGCGTGCCACGCAAAGAGCAATTCCCTAACCTTTTTACCACCAAACTCCGTTTATACGTTTGTTATACGGTGAGGGATGAGAAATGGCGGAACGTTCCCGTAACACCTTCGACTTTTCGCCTTTTCTTCTACCACCTGCTTTCTGATCGATTTTTTTAACCTTATGCGCGATTATTACGTATCTATGTACTATATGTTTATATATATATATACCTACACGTTCTTTCCCTCTTGCACGCGAATCCAAAAACAGTATCAACGGTTAGCGAAATTGATTCGCTTGAAAAAATTTGTGACAAGATTGAAAACTACTATCTGAATTTTGATTAAATAATAATAATTCATAGTCCTTGAATTGTGATTTTATATTATTTAGAATCAATATTATAAACGAATATAATCGAGCATGACCGGGAAGTAACTTGACTATATCACTTAAAATCATAAAGTTCTATTTTCCCTCACCAATAGATTAGCGGTTAAGATTTATAAAAGAAAATTTTGAAACTGGAAATTACAATAATTATAAAACTTTATGGATATTTCAATAAAGCGATTATTATTGTTTGCTATCAATTTTCAGTTTAAGAAGAGAAAAGTTTCTACTTTTTTTTTTTCATTAATAATTGAATTGAAACTAATGGATTATATTTATGATATGTTTGTATATACATATATAATTGTTTATATGTAGATTAAATTACATACATCATTAATGTATACATTCATATTTTATTTTAATTGTATTATACTAAGATTACTATAAATGTAAAATACTTCGTAAGAAAAATGATTTCTTTTTCAATATATATTTAATTATAATAAAACGTTGATATAAATTTATAAAAATTGTAAAATATTCAATCGTTCATTACGTATTTTATATTATATATATATGTATATATATACATATATATATAATATATTATGTAATTGTAACTAATTAAAGGGTAGATATATATGGTAATAAAACATATTATATATATATATATATATATGTGTGTGTATGCCTTTTTCAAAATGGATTTGACATAAAAATAAACATCATTTATTTATCTTCGAAAAATAAAATAATCAGCAAAAATGATATTTACTTTCATACGGAATAAAAATTACACTATGTGTAACAAAATAATTAAAAATAATCTAAATTTTTGTAAAATAAAAGTCGCCGGCATTTTAAATATTTATATTTATATCTCGATTTCATTCTTTAAACAAATCGAAATGTTTATTTAAAATAATAATAAACTACGTTAAAAATAATAACCATTATCTTAAAAGTTTTTTAATATCTATCATCGTTTGCAAATAGTAAAATAAAAACTAAGAAGACCATTATCTTTAAAATTTTATTTACTCTTTTAAAGTGGAAAATAATAATCAATCATAATTGCGTCAATATAAAACATTTTCCATCAATATAAAAAATTATCAGAACTTTTTAACTATTTTTAAACTCTTCGCGATTGTTTAAACAATATTTAATTTTTTTCACAAAGCGAACAATCTGTTCTAATAACATGTTTGATAGAACAAGAAAAACGAAAGAAACGTGCAAAAAGATTAAAAATAACAAATAAGGATACAGAAATAAAGATATTTTTAAGCCTCCAATCCCGCCATCCTTGGAATCAAAACAAGCAACTACAAAAAAGATTGCTTTAATTAAGAGTATGTATTTATAAAGTTTGATAATTTTTAAAATTTTTCACCTCGGAATCTTCCCTTATTAATTTGACAGAATTGATGTATCACCCTGTATACCTACATACTTACATATAACACGCATCATGTCAGAATTTTATCAGAGTCGTCCGACATTTTTGTAGCATTACGGATCGTGCAAGAGATTTTCCTTGTCGGATGCAATGATACAGATACGATCACGAGCATAAAAAATTCAGCTTGCAACGTAGCCACTCGTATTGTACGTATCCGAGAAACGCACATGCATATATATATATATATATATATATATATATATATATATATATACACGTCCCCATCACACAAAGATATTCGAGCGTGTACGGCGATTGTAATAACGACGCGCTATCGACTGCGTGGGTGTCCGTTCTTGCTCTGACAGATTCGAAAACGCATTATTAACACCGATGACCCTGGCTCTATGATTACGCGCATTAATAGCCGGATGGACGAACTTTGCTCGTGGTTCCGCACTATTATTATTGCAACGTGAGAAAGAGACGGGGCGAGGTGTCTGATAGAAAGAGTAAGAAATATATGGAGGAGGAGACGAAGGAAAATAAGAAGAAAGAAAAGAAAAGAAAAAGAAAAGGAAGAGGGAAAAAACGGAAATAGATATATTTATTATACTTGAACGATACTAAATCTGTAAATCAAATAAAACAATACATAAATAAAAACATACAGTAATATATATATATATATATATATATATATATATATATTGTTTATATTGTCTATACATTTTATATATATAGTTTTAGGCAAAAACCAAGAAAATTACAAATACTTTTGATAAGGATTTTGTTGGCTTCATATTTCATTGTGTTACCGTAAATACCTATATATACTAATTCCATAAGAAAAAATAAAATTTATTCCAAAAGAATAAAATAAAATAATAACGAATTGAAAGCTAATTAATTTAGACAAAAATAAATAGAATTACAAAGATTTCCAACAAGAATTCTGTTTATATCCCTAAATATTCATATCAATTGTATGTGCTAACAATATTTGTAAAAAATCAAAATATTATTATTTTTAATATTCCTAGATTTTCATGTAAAATACGCACGCTAACCATATAAGAAAATAAAATAATTAATCGAAAGTGGTTAAATAAATTTATTTAGACAGAAATAAATAATTTTACGAAGACTTCTGACGAAAATTTTGTATTTATGTTAATTATGTATGCTAACAACCTTCAG
This sequence comes from Vespula pensylvanica, assembly GCF_014466175.1. NCBI lineage: Eukaryota > Metazoa > Arthropoda > Insecta > Hymenoptera > Vespidae > Vespula > Vespula pensylvanica. Next base: position 7,108,758 of record NC_057695.1, read on the forward strand.
AAAATCAAGATACCGTAATTTTCGTATACCTACTCTTTCATAATAAATACTCACGCTTACTAGCTCTACATATAATTTAAATAAAAAAATAAAAAAAAAAGGAAAAAGGAAAGAAACAAGAAAGACAAATTAATTTAAAAGAAAGACAAATAAAATTATGAGGATTTTTGAAAAGATTTTTTGTATTTTTACAATTCCGTATGCTAGTAACGCTAACGAGAAAAAAAATTTGTGATATTATCACCGTTGTATTTCACTTCCATATTAGTCACGTATTCCAGCTGGCATCATAGAAGGAAAAGAAATATTATAAATCAAAATTAGAGAGGTTCGTAGGACCTCCCGCAAGATTTCCCTTTCCGTTAGATCTACGAACGTTTCATTCCGTTCCCTTTGATTTCATCGTCAATGTCGGAACTTAACCATCGTCATCGCGTCTTCGACCGATTCGAGTTTTGTCTCTCCAACTGGATGGGTACCCTCGTGTCGTGCTGGCCACGTACGGGATTTAAATATAATGTTTCGCACGCAAGCGCATGTCGTAGCGCGCTACAAACTCCTTTTCAAATTGCATATCAGGTAGGATCGAGTGTTGCGAGTATACCAATCTTCCGACGATGAATAATTCATTGTGTAAATAATTCATAAATCACCTCGCGCGCGTTCGCCGGACGAACGATGAGCTCTCTCTCTCTCTCTCTCTCTCTCTCTCTCTCTCTCTCTCTCTCTCTCTCTCTTCGTTTCTCTCTGTCTGTCTGTCTCTTTCTATCTCTCTCTGTCTCTCTTTCTTTCTCCTTCTCGCTCTCTCACTTTGAAATTCCTCACGAAAAGTTTTAACCAATTTACCGCTCTGCCTTCATCATCGGCGTCATCGCCGTTGTCCGCATTACATTTCGAAAGTTCAAGGGTTGACAAAACGAGCCACCGAAGATTTCGTACGTAAAGAAGTTTTCATTGAAAGAGAATACCGGCCTGTACTTCTTATTATATTTTCTTTTTTTCTTTTATTTTAATAACATCCAACTATTTTATATATAACGAAATATTTTACCGACTTAAATCAATTAAGAAAATTACATGTCTAGAATTTATCTTTGTTTTTCACATGTTCTTTTCGCTCTAGATAAATGTACAGCATTTTTAGTGCGCACATCGACACTGCTACTACATCACTACTACTCGAATCAAAATTAAAAACTGCAGATTCAAATTACATTACATGTATTCTTATACTTACTTAATTCCCCGAACTCTTTATTACAAGACTGCACGGTTACGTTTGCACGATTTTCGACCTACATCACACACACATAAATACATACATCAGTACGTACGTATAGTCGTAACGACGTAATTACATGAAGTATCTCGCACGAGTAGCACCAAGAAACGCATTTTTCTTTTCCGATTCCATCCATCGTGGTACTTACACGAGTAGCCACGACGATTTCTTTTTATTCCATTAAAACATCATGCTTCCGATCCATTAGGAGACGGCTCGTCATTACCGTATATAACCATGTGATTAATAACCGAGTGCCGCTCGGAAAATTACAGCAGGACACACACGGGATTTCTGCGCACACGGGAGCACTGTGCGAGCAGCTTGGTGATCGTAACGCGTTGGCTTTTCTAACGTCCGCCATAACGTCGTTAATTTCTCTTATACACGACTACCGTCGACCTTCTTCTTCGAAGAACGGACGCAAACTTCCTATAGCGAGAAGCTAATAAATGCGAGAGATTCTTTATACCTACATTTTTTATTATTTATCAAAGAGATTAAATTAGATCCTTAAACTATACCTATAGGTATATAAGTTTTAATTCGTTTAGTATCGAATTACTTTTATAACATAAAGAAGTTATTATTATTGTAAACAAAATACTATTAAAAGTATTCGTATATTTATAGAATGTAATTTAAGGATATAATCAAAGTATGTAAAAAGAATCTACATATTTTTACTTGTTTTATGATTCAATGATTTAACGTAATAATGTTTACTATGACAATAATGACAATGATCTAAGTTAATGATATTTATTAGTAAACATATAAGAAAGTGAGAGAGAGAGAGAGAGAGAATGACAATATTTGATAAAATGAAATTAATGTTATTTACGATAATTAATATTTATGGTTACAACATAAATATTATATAAATATTATATACAATATTTCATACAACTACATATCCAATAATAAAAACTTATTTTATTTATTAAATATAGTATCTATTTTACTTCTATTTAATTTTAACTATTTCATTTATGAGAGAAGTTAATTACTTAATTAAAAGAATGCTATAAATACCACGTTGATAAACAATAGCCGAAATAGTTACGAAATTTTGGCAGCAACCGATACGATTCTACCTATCTTTTATATATTACATTCGTTTCATTATTATCATAATATAATTTGAAGCAATATAATAATTTTGAAATTTTGCACCTTATGACGTAATCAAAGGAAAAAAATCATATTATACTTGTACAAAGGGGTATAATTTCTTCGACGATATATTATTTAATTATACGAAACGCATTTATCGAAAGAATGGAAGGGTACGTTAAAAGTAAGTAGTTACATTCGAATTGGACATTGATATAAATTATTCGAAATAAATAATTAAAAGTATTTTTCACTGACAACTGTCCACCGTACATAGGAGGACCAGTTATTCGGTTAATTAACAGTTTAGTTCGCATGGCAGATGCAACTCTTGGCAAAAAATGGCAACATATTCGTCAGCAAAGCAATTTCAGCACCACCACCACCATCACCGTAGAAAGCAAAGAGAATTGGTAAAGACCTAAGAAGAAAGGGAAAGTCAGAACCAATAACATTTAATTATTGATTAAACAAATCCCTTCTTCTAGGTTCTTGCAGGATACCCAGCGATTATAAAAACCATCATTGTTAAAGGAGATGGCTTATTTTATTAAAAAGTCAACGTTATATCATTAACACCTTATTCTTCAAAATTATTGTTACATCGTTATGAAATCAACTCTATTTATTTCCGCACAATTTTCACGCACAAAAATCTAAATATTCACGAACGATTTTGTACGCGAATTATATAGTGGAGAATAGATTTTATTTTTCGTAAATACGTAGAATTTTCGAACTTCTACATTCCTCATTCCTGGTTGCGTCGTATAGACGTTATAACCTAAAAAGAGAAACTCAGTTAAGGACGAATTCTAATCCGCTCTGTCTCGAACGACGAAATTGCGAAAGGTCTAGAGATTCCAGATAGGCCTAAGACTCGGCTTGAATGTTAGAAATCAGAGCACTCGAGCAAAAAGAATTTTTTTTCTATTTCATTACTTCACTATATAACGAAACACGTCGGACAGAAAGTCCACCTAGAGAAACTCAAGCATTAACTCCGTATCCTGTGCACAGGGACGACCTTTATCCTCCCACTTCAGATCAAGTATTACTCGAACGAGCTGGATGTAAAAAGTAACTTGGTAACGTTGGATAAGATGGCATAGACTTTAATGACAAATGAGAAAGTTTCTAATAAATAATAAAAAAATGTTTAGTTCTACAAAAGGAGAGAAAAAAAATAGATACTCGATTATAATTAATCATTTGGTTTCAAGAGATTAATTTCATTCGGCGAATTAATATTTTATGAACCTTTCTATAAATCAATCAAGTGATTGTAACTCAATAACAAATGGCAGGTGATTAGAAGTTTTTCATTAATTTATTACATAAATTAATTTCACTCTATGCATAAAGATTATCAAAAAAAAATTATCAAGGGATATAAAACGATATACAAAAATTTCGTTTCAAAAACAAATAGCATTTCTCACAAAACTCTGCAAAATATACATTCCATGCTGTTACTTCATCTAACAGAATTTTAATATAAGTATCATATTTTAAAACCATTTAAATGCCCACATACCTACATTAAAATTTATAATCAGTATGTATATCGAAAATATTTCTTGAAATGAAATATTTAACATAATAATTTTTAATTACTAAGACAGCATAAGTAAGTTAAAAGTATTTGACGTTAAAAAATAATTGGCTACTGCACATGGCAATAAAATGTTTGACCGGTAATATATTAATTATCTTAGAAATTTCATAAACGAGTCTTAACAACTCCCGTTTTATTTTCAGTACACTGTGATATAACGATCCAGGCAAGATATCATTTAGCAAACGTTAGAATGAGATCCATCGATCATCGATAGTCGAAAAGAAAAAGAAAGAAAAAAGAAAAAGAAAGAGACGAGATCGTTGAATGGGCGTTTTGCTGCGTGTACTTCGACCAGCGTGGCGCATTAAAATATTCAAAATGTTGTGCTCGCACGTTCCGTCTCGATAGAAAAAGAAAAAGAGAGTTGGTACGCGAGGGCGGCGTTGAACGAATAGAAATCATGCAAAGAATGACGGAGCATCGCTTGCTACCCTGCCTCCTCTTCTTTTTCTTCTTCGATTTTCTCTCTCCGTCTCCTCTTCTTATCTCTTCCTCTTCCTTCAACGGCCTCTCATGCGTAGTAACGTCCGGACACGAGGCGTGGGGTGTCGGAGAGACCTCATGCTGCACAGCCCCCGATGTGCTCGTTGCATATTAACGTACTACGAACGACGGTGTACCAGTCTTCGTGCATCATCGGTGCATCAGCATAATGCAAGTCATTGGACTTCAACAACCCCTCTCCTTTTTTACCCTTTAAGCTTTGATTTTATACGTGACGGTCGACTGGTAATTTAAAAAAAAAGAATAAAATAAAATAAAGGAATTACAATAAATCCATCGATTTCATTTTGAGATGTTCTTAGTCGATACAATTCCTTAGTGAAATGAATTCGATGCGGACATTGAAATCACTTACAACTTGAGTGGAACTTTCGGAGACATCAATGCTTGCAAGCGAGTTTTTACTCGTACGATAACAAGACCTTATTATCGTCAAAAAATTCTTAAATTTTTGAATCAATGCAATAATTTTATTATATACAAATAATTGTAAACATTCGTTATCCAGCTTAATAAATTATATCTAACATCAATTAACTATGCTTTCAGCAGACATCGGACCTGGATACGTTTCTCTGCAGACAAGATCTCGATCGTTTGCAAAAGTTAGACGAAGATGACGGGGATAAGGATACGAGAGAGTCTTCGGTACACATGGAGGACTTCTTTGAAGTCGGTGGTCCAGTTTGCAGACCACAGGCTAGTTTCGTATCTTCGAGGAGTCAACCAGGTGGAAACGACGACGACGTCTTTCTCAGGCCTCCTCTTTGGGAGGACATCACGTCGAGCATTCAAAAGCTTGACCCGGAGAACGCGGACATGTTGGGCTCTCAATCTCACATTAAAATGGAATCCGACGACGTGACCTCTCCAGTTCTTTCACCGGTCGAAATAAAGACGGAACCGTTGCCAGCGCCCCCGACTTTACACTTGCTCGAAGGGCCAGCGTCGAATCAAGTACAGAGCTTTTCAAATTCGGGACAGTCAAATGTGTCAACGGGTGGACAACAACAGCTCGTTCATCATCGAACAACGACAACGACAACAACGGCGTCTTTTAAAGCTTTCCCACCGGGTAATCCTGGAAATGGAAATAGTGTTGCCGGTAATACAGGAAACGCCAATACCAACTCTGTTGCGAACAACAATAACGTTAATAACAACAACGGGAATAACAATAACAATAACAATAACAACGGTAACAGCAACGACACCTCGACGAATCATCACGGATCGTCTCAGGCGCTTCAGCAAGCTGGTAACGCAACGACCTCACCACTTTACGGCTCGATGACCAGGTTGATGTACATCTCACCGTTAACACCTCCCATCTCGGATCCTGGCTCGCCCATCGGTGGTGGCCCACCGCGACGGACACCGCCTCCGCCCTATCCGCAACCCTCTATTCTAAATCCGCCCCATCGGATTCAACCGCCACCCATCACAACCAAGTTTAACAGACGGAACAATCCTGAGCTCGAAAAGCGACGTGTTCACCACTGTGATTTCATAGGTTAGTCTTACATTTCTTTTTCACTCTACTGATTCCCTTCTCCATTTTCCAATATTTTTGGTAGTAAAATTTTTTAAAGTTTCAAATAACACAAACAAAAGGCTTTTTAAGATTTTTGTTCAATTCTAAAAGTGCATAAGGTTTTTAAAAGCCAAAAATCAAAGATCCCCTGATCTAAACGTCAAAAGATACTTCTCGATACATATTCACGTGATACAAATGCAATTTAAAGAAAAAAAAAAAAAAAAACTGAGAGAATTAACCGAATTATCCTGAACAAACCGAGACGTACGATCGTCACCTTCAGTTTATCGGTTATCTCTGGTTGTCCTCGTTCTTTGTCTCAGCGTCTCACCTTTCAAAAATTTACAAAGTTGCGTTTCCTCATAGATAGGCAAATCCTGGTAAACAGACGAGATACCAATGTTAGGACAACGAAGTGAGCCTTTGCTTGTTATACAATATCTTCGAACTATATCTACTCGCTTTCGAAGAATCTCGTTCATGTAAAATACGTTGATTGTCATATGACACAAAAGTCTTCGAAACTCTTTTTACAGGTATAATCAAAATCGTTTGTAAAATTTATTACTACCATTATATATTAATTATGCTAATAAAAATAAAATCTGGTGTAATTTCCTCATATTTATCGAGAAATCAACTTCGTCATTCTCTTTCTCTTTTTCAACTCGGACGAGCAGAGGATAAGTGATCGATTAAAAAACGAAACAATGGCGGCATTTTTAAAACGCTCGCTCTTCCTTGTTTGCAGGTTGTACGAAAGTATACACGAAGAGTTCGCACCTGAAGGCCCATCAGCGAATACATACGGGTAAGTTTGTGAATATATTATGCGTGTGTATGCGTGTTGCGTGTATGTTTACAGAAGAAACGTACCAACGAATCGCGATAATTAGCGAAGTGATCGCGTCAAGGCGCGGCTAAGGGCACCACGAATAGTATGTACCGTTCAACAATTAGGTATGTAGCTCATCCTCGAAGCAGGACGGAGAGTTTGAAAGTGCCAAGTCGGTCCCGACTCTCTTCTTGGCGTGGGCAGGGCGCGGTCTCTTTCTTTCTCTCTTCCACGCATACATATACAAGTGGAGACTCTCTCTTTCTCTCTCTCTCTCTCTCTCTCTCTCTCTCTCTCTCTCTCTCTCTCTTTCTCTCTCTATCTCTATCTATCTCTAATACCTTCTTCGTCTTTTACTGGCTCTTGGTGTCACAAGCGTCTCTATCATATGTAAACGTATAAGGAACGACACGAGCATGGTATGCGAGTACTAAAGTGTAACTAGCGACCCACATCCTGTCCGTGTCCAAACACATCGCATGGATACTCTTTTGCTTAGATGTATATGTACGTGAAAGAAAGAAAGAGAGAAAGATGAATTAATCAAGATGAGTCGTTAAAAAGAAAGTTCAAGTATCATAATAAGACTAATTAAAATGTAAAGAATTGACTTAAAACAGAAAAAAGAAAAAGTTGATAAAAGTTATGTTTGCATTTTAAAATTGACCATCAAACTTTCTCTGTTTTTTTTCTCTTCCCCCCCCCTCTCTCCCTCTCTCTCTCTCCTTCTTTTCTTTCTTTCTTTCTTCCTTTCTTTCTTTGTCTTTGACTCTTCTCTCTTCGACACATCGATTAACACACACGTGGTGAACGAACACTGAAGAACAAGATGCGATTCCTGCACACGTGGCCATTCGGCGTCAGCCTCTTGCGGAATGCAGCAAGCCAGAGGCATCTTAAGTGCGATGTACCACTTTCGAATTGATACCTCGAGGTTTTGCGGTAAGCCGTCATCGTTTCGTACGCGTAACTCGTACGAGAAAAGCAGACGATCAGAAAATAGAATAACGAGAGTTGGATATTTGAAGTTTGGAGTGAACCACAACCGATCTAAAATTTTAGTAGATAATTTTAATCGACTGAGAATCGACATTTTCCTTTCCTATATCTTCGCTTTTAATCTAAGTTTAAAAAATCTTTTTCTCAATGTTTATATTACCGTCTTTACGAAAAAACATAACAAATTTAACGAAATCGTGTCTTTCTATAAATTTATTAATTTGAATTATTCTTTCCCTTAAATTTAATAGTATAATTGTTTTATTTTTTTTATCCAATAAATAATCAAATTCTATTCAATTAAGTAAAAAAAAAATTTACATCGCTATCTTAAATGATTTTAAACAAAACAGCATGTAACACTTTGTTTTATCCTCTATACTCCTACATATATACATACATGGTGTCTCAATAATTTTATTACAAAGTGATATCTCCGTTACTTGTAATGATACAAGAAAATGTTGAAGAAACGAATTGTTTGATTTCAAAAGGGCATATATTGTTATGTAAATCAATTTTTTTAATTTCAAGATCATTGAAATTTCAAAAAATGGGATTATATATTTCTATCATCGCGACATGATATCCGATATGAAGATAAATCAAACAATCTATAATACTATGATCTCCATATGACTTTGAATAAAAAAAACTTCATAAAAGTTTAGTTGCTAGAAAACATTTCCGCGGCTTAAAGATATCAAATATGGTAAAGTGACGGATTTCCGGCTCATAATGCATCAATAATCTGTCAAGTATCAGACGAAAAATTTCTGCTATGCTGAATCAATGAAGGGATAAATATTCGATGACCCGAACGTTTACCAGATTTTATAGCTTTATTTTTTTCTCTAGGATGCGATTAAATGAAAATTCATGAGAGAAGACATTCCCACAACACCGGAAACTATGAAAAAATTATATATGTTAATATTGGTTATAAACAGGGCCAAATCATTGATCGTTTAAAGAAATGTATTGAAATTGATGAACATCATTTTGAACATTTATTAAAATAAATTTTTATTTATTAATCTTTTTATCATAATTATTTCACTATTTGTATGAATTCTTTAACTTTTACAATTTTTTTATTTAAGGTCACGTTAAAATCATAGTATTATAAATCGTTGAATTCGTTTTCACCTTGGTTAACATATTGCGACAATGAAAATGTGTAATTCCATTTAAAAAAATCTCGATGATCTTGAAATCTCGAAAAAAATAACCGAGAAAATATCGATCCGTATCGTAATGTGTATCTTTTTGAACCAAACAATTCGTTCTTCCGGAATTTTCTTGTATCATCGAGAGTAACGAAGAAATCGATTTGTAACATTGTTTGAGACACTTTGTATATATATAGACACACACTATATATGTGTATATATATATATATACACACACACACACACACATAATATAGATGCGTATATACGAAGTGTATCATATAATATATATATATATGAAAAAGAAAAAGAGGAAACCATACTCATAACATAACACGTACATACATATGTATATGTATGGACTCAACTAGTTTGAGAATCTCACTTCTCAATTATGGAACGCAGTGGCGTAGTTAGCGGTTCGAGAGCCTCAGGCACGTGGCGCGTTCTTCTTGAATGAACGGCCGAGATCCTCTACGTGCCTTTTCACGAAAGAACCGTGCATTCACCGCTCCAGTCTCTCTCACTCTTTCTCTCTCTCTCTCTCTCTCTCTCTCTCTCTCTCTCTCTCTCTATCTCTATCTCTATCTCTATCTCTATCTCTCTCTGTTTTTCTTTCTCTCTCTCCTACTCAAGCCACACACGCACGAGCGCTCGTGTACGTAACATGCTACATGTATAAAGACGGAATTTTAAACACGACACACGTACGAGATAGCACGTTATTTCTTTTTTCTTTCTCTATTGTCACTTTACTTTCCTATTTTTTATGATACACTATACTCCTATTCTCTTTTTTACTATTTCTTTTTTCTTATAAAAAAATAAATTATGTTGTACATCTAATTCACATTCAATATTATTTATTTACTTTTCACTTTTTTATGAAACACTATACTTTCTTTTTTCTTTTTTCTTCTCATAATTGCCCTTTTCTTATAAAATATAAATCTTTGTAGAATATCTCTCCCTCTTTCTCTCTCTCTCTCTCTCTCTCCCTCCCTCCCTCCCTCCCTCCCTCACTCCCTCACTCCCTCGCTCTCTCTCTCTCTGTTTCACTTGCTATATGCGAATAGCAATATGTGTTTCTTCCAAAGCTCTTTGAACGTACACATACATTTATAAACACAAGTATACAATACGTGGTTGTGTATGCCGAGAAAGATGATCGTCACGTACGTGTGAGTACGCGAGGCGAGCAACATTCCTGTTTCATCTACACTTCCAACTTTGGCGTACATCTCTTCTTCCATCTCCCTTCTCTCACTCGTTCTATCTCTTTTTCTCTATCGACCTGCCGGCGAACGCTGTTTACAAGCGTACCGTAAAAAATCGAAGAGGCACTATTTATAGTGAAGAGGAGACTTCGCACGGCGCCTAGTTCTGAATTCTCCTTCTTCTTCTTCGCTTTTTTCCTTTACGTTATACAATACATTTTGCTCTGTTAACTCGCTACAATCAAATTTTTTTGCCTAAAAAAAATATATATATAAGTAAAATAGTAAAATAAGTAAATATTAACCCTTCGAATATGAACTATAAAAATTTATAATTTTGTGAAAAATTTTATACAAAATAAACATATTCGAAGCTTTGAAATAACTTTTATCTTCGTCGAATAATTATATAAAATAAAAAATAAGAAATTGTGATGCTTAATTTTCTTAGCAGATGTTTTTAACAGTGTTTTCTTCATCTATTATGCGATTATCAATATTAGGTATCACTATCAATAATATTTATACGATGTCGAAGGAATAATATTGATTACTCTTCGTTCGAGTCAGAATCTAACAAAAATTCATCTGATTTATAGTCACTAATATCTTTTATTTTAGTATCTTCCAATTTTTTGTTCTGCGTTTCAATTTCCGTATTTCTTTGACCTTTATAGCTGCATGATATTATTAGAGAAGAAAAAAAATTGTTATTTTTTATCACGATAAGGAAGTCACAGATACGTTATATGAAAGCTACATTATAGAGTAATAAAATTATTACATAAACATGATAAAAAAAGGGACAATACGAAACTTCATAATTATTATACAATGTTTTTCTTATTTATTACACAGAATAATTGCTATTTATCATTTCAAAAATAATTTAATTCAATAAACACTCCAATTGGAGAAATATAAACTATATAGATAGGTTTATCTATATATTGAATTGATGTAAAAGTTTGTAAACATTTTATTTACTAAAAATAATAAATTCGAAGTTTAAGCATCAACCCAATATATGATATAACAATAATATGAGCCATACTCATTCGCGGTGAAAAAAAAGTGAAATATGACTTAAAATAAAATATGTACAACATCGAAATTATATGATATCGAAAAAGGTAACCAGAATATATAAGCAAATAATAGATAATAATAGTATTTCAATCATCTTTCAACTTTTTTATTTGTTTTATTTTTTCTTTCATTTTATTTTCTACAAATTGTTTCAATCTATCGATTGCTTCGGAAAGTAAATTCGAATCAGTAGTATATATTGGCCCGGGTGAAAGTGATCCAAAATTATCGAGGACGGCCCGAGGCAAATTAAGCATCATCGCATGCTTCGAACAAACGCTCGAACCTTCTTTCCTTTCTTCCTTCTTTCCTTCCTTCTTTTCTTTCTCCCTTTCGATCGTTGCTCGCGGCTTTGCGGGCGATATCGAATTAACGAGGAGAAACTATGTGAGATAAAATGGTCCGTCCAACCGCGATAAATTCCACAGACAATACTTGTTGCGTGTATCGATTTCTGTTCTTTTTACGATAATCGAATCGTATCGTATCTCAAAGACATCCGATCGGCGATTCAAAAAATGATAAATCATTTTTGTCCATTATATCAACTTGTTATAATAATAATAAATAAATTATAACCTTATAACTCTTATACTGTGAGTTATGAAATTTCATATGGAGTATAATATTTATGATATGTACAAGTACATATTAAATTGGTACAAAATTAATTGCGATTTTTATTATTTCCAATTTGGAGTCAATTTTTCTACGTCTTTTATCTTTATTGTAATGTATTGGAAAGAATGAAATTGGTACTGCCGAGGTTTGTTTATATTATTGTTTTTATCGTTTAATATTGTCCGAGTGTAAGCTCTTAAATTAACCATGGAAAACAAGAAAATTCGCTCTATTTTATTGTATCAGTTTAAATTGGGACATAAAACAGGAAAAACTGTTTAAAATATCAACCATACTTTTGACCAAAAGACCATTAGCGAACTTACAGTTCAACATTGGTTCCAAAAATTTCATAATGGAAACGAAAGCATTCAAGATGAGGAGGGTCTTTTATTAATTGACAATTAAATGTAATTTAAGGGCCATTATTGAAACGGACTTTACATAAAACAACTCGAGAAATTGCAGAACTCAACGTCGATCGTTCAACGATATACATCTTTAAATTTCGGAATTATAAACCTCTATTATTTCTGCATTAATCTAATATTGCCTACATATTGTAGTATTGGTATATATAACATAATATATTATTTATATCACTACAATAAACATATAAAATACATCATATAAATTATATATAGCACAAACGTTACGTAACAATACCTATAATAAATCGTATAATAAATAAACATTATAAAAATAAATATAATGTTTATTTTGCATTATTATAACGTTATATAAAATACGTTTATTATATTATTATGAAATCAATTAATTAATAATTTATTTTCTTATGTATATATACATACAAAATCCAGAATCGTAAAAAGCAATGTTCAAAGCACTCACTCGATCGAGTTTCTCGATATAATCCGATCTGTAGAGGAGCTCCTAAGATTTCAATCGTAGCTCGGATGATTTAACACCTTTTTCTCGGTAACGGCAATCTGTCAGTTATTCTCCCGTCCTCCCCCTCTCTCTCACTCACTCTTTCTCTCTCTCTCTCTCTCTCTCTCTCTCTCTCCTCGCATTGCTATGGGATTCATTCACGACACGAGCCTCGTAGTTTTTTGCCACGGTAAGGTATCAAAGAAAATGCCGCAGTCTCGTGTGCGAGCTACTCGTCGATCCTGTCACGTGGTCATCCTCAGAGAAGAAAAAAGAAAAAGAAAGAATAAATGAATAATTTTCTGTCGGATGCTGTCTCCGAACCAAAATCTTGATCTACTTGACCGCTTATTTCTTCTTCTTTTCCTTTTTTCTTTTTTTCTTTTCTTGTTTCTCGTCTTTTTTTCTATTATTTATTGATTTAGTAAGAAATATAAAATATATATATATATATTTTTTATTATTTCAATTAGTTTTGAAAAAGAATTAAATAAAAAAGAAAAATACATTTAATAAGATTAATCAATTATCAATTATTTTTTATAGTATTTTTAATAATAATACTAATACTAATAATAATAATAATAATAATAGAGTAATGTGTTGAACATATTTACTCGCTATTTCTATTTCTTTCTCTTTCCAATCTCTTCTCACAGTCCGCCGAGTGGAAGAAAATATTCTGACGGATTCTCACGAACGTGTACTACCCGTGAATGGACGTGGTTCGTGGTGGTAACACGCCGATCGTATGAGAGTCTATGCGTGTGCCAACCATGGACCGGTTGGGATCCTTTCTATAGAGAGAGAAAGAGAGAGAGAGAGAGAGAGAGAGAGAGAGAGAGAGAGAGAAAGACCGTTGCACGAGCCGACGAAACGAGTTGGGATGAGTGGGTGTATTTCTTAGCTATCGAGAGAAACAGAGAAAGAGAAAGAGAAAGAGAGAGAGAGAGATTCCTGTCCTCTTCTTCCTTCCCCTCCCCCTGCAACCATAACCTCCTCCTTCATTCTTTCTCTCCGTATGCGCACGTTTATCGAACTTTCGACGTTTCCCGATTGTTCTTCGATCATGTTAAGAAGAAAATAATATTTTTATTTCAACTAGTAAAAGGATTATTATTTATTTAGTTGATAGTAACACGAATTTGTGATAAAAGTAATATGGTACGATTATTGAAAAAGTTTTTTCTGCTTTTTAAGTAACAAAAAAAAATCATTTACATACCGTTTATTAATGTTTAATTAATAATTTATTAATATTTAATATATTTCTCTATTTATATTAACGAGTTCTTCCCATCTTGATAGAAACTTTTGAATTCCTAATCGATAAAATGATTCGTTCTTGAAAGTTAAAAACTTATTCAATGATCGAATAGATGTTTTCGATAGACGTAATAAATAATATTTCTGAAAAAATATTTCCGGAAAACCTTTTTGTCAAATTTATTATCATTGATGGTTAGCGAAAAATAGCTGAATTTATTTTTAAGAACAACAAGAGTTTGAATTTGTAATTTTTAGATTGAAAATAGTTTTAAAATGCTCACGACGTAACCTCATAATTGTTTTCTGTAATCACAACATTGATAGTATTATTTTTCGTTTCATTTGTTTTCAATGTCATAATTACATAATCTAATTTTGACATTAATTAAAAAGAAGCGAATTCGATTTAAAAGATCGTTGATTATTCGTCAATTAGGATTCGAAACCTTGTATGGGAATACAAACGTGGTATTGACTATACCTTCGTGGTTTAACATCGATGATATTCGTAAATCGGTATCATTAGTTGCTCACGAAGCTTTGCGTGAGAAATTGTTATTTCAAAGTGTATCTAACGGGAACATTAGGCTGTACCACGGAGACGCGATTACATCTTGACGAAGAAAATCTTACGAAATTCGATACCGTATAACTAACTAGCATCTGTGTATGTGTATACACGCAATATATATATGTATATATATATATATATATATATATGTTTGTATTGTACTATATATAGTACGTATAATACACGTCGCCCTAATCGTCGTGCCCCCGACCGGCTGCCTTGGCGAAGTTAATTGGCAAATGTTAACTGGAATGCGGACGGGTAAGCAAACCGTATCCGCATCGTTGAACTTACCACTCGCCAATACGTGTATATATGTAGTATACATGCGTGGATTAGAACATATTTACGATACAGAAATATATATATTATTTAAAAAAATATGTACCTATATATATATGTGTGTGTGGGGTTATATATATACATATATACATATATATATAATATATTTTTTAAATAATCTTTGAAAAGTATAGTTATATACACATACATATATACACATTATATATATATATTAATAAAACTATCCATTTGTTTTAGATTATTTTAAAAATAAATCTTTATTGTTTATCAATCATCTTTAAATGTAACTTTATTTGATAACAATTATTGTTGAAATAAAAAAAAAAGTTTGTTTAATAAAACAAAATTTTTTCATGTATAAGAAGATAAGAGCACTTAACATAAGAGTAAGAGACAAAGGAGAAACTATTCCAAGAGAGTTATACATATATGTCACGGTTTCTTCGTGTCGATAAAGAGAAAGATAGAAAAGGGGTAGGCTTTGTTAATCAGCCAAAGTTAGAGTTGCAACGGAATGCAGGCATGCGCGTTCGCGGTAGCTCTATCTCTCGTCCTGTTGCATCCTGCAACTGCCTCGGATCGGCACTCTACGAGAGTAGGCTCGCAGGCTTATACAGGTGAGCGTGTTGCAGCATGCGAGTACAGTTAAAGGTCACCGCGGCATCTCGGCCGTGTGTGCGCGCGCGCGCACTACACACCAAAGAGAGAGAGAGAGAGAGAGAGAGAGAGAGAGAGAGAGAGAGAGAGAGACGAATCTCCTGGCAAAGAGCAAACGCTTTGTTCCCTCTAATAGGTATCCCTTTCTTTGAGCCAAC
>NC_057695.1:7127099-7142022 GCF_014466175.1 Vespula pensylvanica
CGCCGCAATTATTTGCCGACGTAAACAATGATTTCAACGTTATTACGTGTGAAATAATCAATGCGGATTATAGTCCAAATATTTTCCAAGCGTTTCACGTTCTAATGTATTACGAGTGCTATGTTTGCGAAACGTTATAAAAATAAAGAAAAAAAATTTATATAGCATTTTATTTTCACTGTATTATCTTCGCGAATATTAGTAGGAGTAAAAAAAGAAATGGTCAAGCAAATTCAAGAATAATTAAGCAATTAGAAAAATGTTGTAAACATGAAACAAACATCGTGTATATCCTTATAACTATTAAAATCGGAAATTGGCCTAGGCACGTTGGAACGACCAAAAGATAAAAAAAGTCGTGCATGTCGATACGAAACGGCTGATATCCCGTGATGCCTCATGTACAAATTCGTTTAGGAGGTTTTAACGATTATTAGAGATTTAAGACGTCTTTTAAGGACGTATCAAGTACGAGTAATAAATGGAGAGACTACCCTGTACACACGAACACAACACAACACACACGGACACGCACACACGTTCCGAAACGTATCGGTATATATCGTTTCGTAATTCGTATCTCTATTAAAATTAAATCTACGCACTTGTGTATGTATACGTGTATAAAAAGGAGCAAGAAGACAACAAGAAAAAAAACATTGCAAATACCTAATACCCACTGTAGTTAGTGTAATATTATTTGTATAGCGTCGCCTCGTATTACAACGAGGATACTACTCCGTGTACTTTGAACCCTCCGTCAAGCCCTTTTCCTCTTCTTTATTAATCTATCTCTATAGAATTTCTTCTATTTTAGAACGCGATATCGCAAACTTCGTCTAATAGCGAGCAGCGAGAACGTACATTTGTGATAATACGAAAGGACCTCGAAGAATCGTTCGCAAAAAGAACACAAATTTTAACGCTTTCACGGTAGAAACGACGAGGTAAAATTTATATCGATTTTCAACACTTTTCGTAATCGATCCTAAGCAATCCTTTTTCTAACACAATTTATTTCAAGCGTAATAATCAACAAACTGTTTAATAAAATTAATTCTACATTCTAATATCCGTTGAACTATTAGCTTTTCTTAATACGATACGGTATCGCTCTCTGGTAAATGTTAAAAATTAATTAATCCACGGATATCTGTTGATTATTATAAAAATGTTCGAAATTGTGTCGCAGAAAATAATTAGAAAAAATAATGAAATAAATCGCACTAAGTCTGATCTATTAGATTTTACGATCAATCTTATTGGTCTTTTATTCGTTTATTCGAAAATGCGTCGATCGTTGTTGTCGCATAAGTTGTATCATAAGTGTATATACAGCGCGTATTACTTCATACTACATGTCTCATATGAACTAATTAAAAGGTAATCAAAAATAATCGAACATATACGCGCTTTATATTACACTATGCGTATTTGCGATGGAACGTGAGAAAAATAAAGAAAAAAAATTAAAATCGTCGCAATCTATGTATTTATAATATCTATCTTTCTCTATCGCATTTCTCGTTAACCGCTCGTTATTATAAAGAATCGTTATCGAACAAAATATGTCTAACTTAAGCCTATTTTACCTCATCCAATATGGTATCAACCTCTAGACCATCTTTTATTATGTACTCCTCTCATCAGGCAGACGAATTTCACAGTCGGACTCGTTCGTCGTACCGATCTATTTTAATTTTAATATACGAGATATACCTCATGTTATGTGAAAAGAAAAAAGAAAATAAACGAGAGAGAAAGAGGGAGAGTGGGAGAGAGAGAGAGAGAGAGAGAGAGAGAGAGAGAGAGAGAAGAGTGGAATCGAACATTCGTGCACATTTCCTATTTGATTTCCTACGGTTTGTCCATAATGTTTATAAGATGCTGTAATTTGTGTGTCGTGTAATTTAAATATACGATGATATATATATTATATATATAATATGTATTTATATGTATACGTAATATACAATTCCTATTCGATCGAATATATTCATATTTTTCTTTCATTTTAGACTGCACTACTTCTGGAAAAATAATAAAAATGGCGTCTTTTTATTCCAAGATAGGAAACTAGTAAGTTTATTTTAGATATAGTTTGCTTCAATGATATACATTTAAAAGTAAAACTAATAGAAAGTACGATCAAAATGATTTTATTCGTTAACAGATTATGCAATATTAATAATGCGCACATATTTTAAAATTATTTCACATATTCATAATTTTGCACAAATTACAAATTGTTTAATTTTGTTTCAACGGCTAAACTCACCCAGTATTTCCATCTAGCGGCAAACGTGAAATCAATTTTCAAAACGGCTTGGTTAGTTTGTATATTTTCAATCGATATTGTAACGATCGTCTTTATCAACGGAAATATATAAACACCATTTACTTAACAAAACGTGCAATAAGTGTATCAGTCCACGTGGGAAAGTACACGTGCGTATTTAAAAAATTTTTCAATAATAAATTTTTGCTACGTTTAAATGCACTTATTTTTGTAATAATTATTTTTGTAATTAAAATCGATTTAACGAAACAACATTGCTAAAGGTAAAGCTTTTCTTTTAAACATAACCTGAAACATCATAAGACATTTGGTAACTAATAGGGTATTACATATCATAAAATCATTTTCTAATAATTTTTAAAAATATAAAATTGTATATTACTTGATATTAAATTATAAAAGCTTAGCTGGTTTTTATTTATGTTCTGAAATAATTTGTAGTATTAAATTTATAATATATTAACCTAGTACAACAGTTCATTATTTTACTTCATACATTTATAGTGAAGCCATCATTATGGATACTATACTTACTGATAAACGCTTTGCGCATATTACCAGAGATCCTAAATTTAAACGGATTCCAAAAATTGGACGTAAAATTAAAATAGATAAGCGATTTCAAAGTATGTTCAAAGATAAAAAATTTTCAATAAAGTATACAATTGATAAACGTGGAAAACGTATTAACCAAACTTCAACGGAAAATCTTAGGAAATATTATGAACTAACTAGTAGTGAAGACGAAACTACTGCACCTGAAGCTAGTTCCAAAACAAAAAAGGCTAGAAAGAAAGGAATATTGAAGCATAGTAATAGAGAAGTAGAAAATGAGGGTGTGGTCCACCAGAAAGATGACTCAGAAGAGTATATTTCTGATCAAGATAACTTAATATCTATACAATCAAAGGAAAATACGAGTGTAGATATAAATACTGATAACTTATCAGATACAGTTGATTTAGATTCAGATTTAAGAGAAAATGAAGAACAATTACATATAAAAAATAAAGATGAAAATTTAAAACTAACAGATCAAGTGAAAGAAAGATTACAAGATCTCTCTGTTAATTATGCTAGAGGTGAAGGAGTTTTATTAACTGATAGTTCTTCCGATGAAGAAAGTTCCGAGTACAGTGGTAATACATGTTATCTTGCTATTACAGCTTAATTGTAACAAAATTTTTATATAAATAACTGAAAACATAGTCATTTAACATTTAGATGAAAGTGAAGACATAGAACATCGTTGGGGTGAATTAGATAAAGATGCGGAAACGACAGAAGAAAGCACTCGTCGATTAGCTATCTGCAATATGGATTGGGATAGAATACGTGCTGTGGATTTAATGGTTCTATTTAATTCATTTTTACCCAATGGTGGTCTTATTTATTCTATTAAGGTAATATTAATTATTCTTAACTAAAAACATGCGTTTTATTGAACTATTATCCCAGATTTACGTTAACAATTATCAGCAGTATATTAACTAACATATAATACAATATTCCGGATATTAAAATATATCTTATATGTATCTTAAAATTAACAAAAGAGGAAAACAAATTTTTTAAATGCATCAGTTATATAATAAAAAAAGATTATAATTCCTCGAAAAAACATGGCGAAATTTCGAATAGAAATGGTTATAAAAACGGTTGAAACCAATTTTTTGACTAATCGAGCGTTAACAATTGTTACAAAGTCTGTCAATATTACAGATTTATCCATCAGAATTTGGTTTACAACGTATGAAAGAAGAAGAAATAAAAGGACCGGTAGAACTGGTTAATGATAAAACAGAAGAAATTCATAGTAAAAGTGATGTAAGTTCGATAATTTATAGCACGTATAAACATTCTATAAAAATAAACGTATTTATTTCTTCTTAACTATTATAGAATGAAGAGGGCTCAGATTATCATATGGAAAAATTAAGAAGATATCAATTAAACCGATTAAAGTATTATTATGCAGTGTTGGAATGTGATTCCGTAGAAACAGCAAACAAAATTTACACAGAGTGTGATGGTATTGAATACGAATCCACAGCAACAAAATTAGATTTAAGATTTATACCAAATGACATGACATTCGATCAAGTATGAAAATTCTTTATCTTTATTTATTATAAACTTTACTTCGTGCATTATAAAAAAATATTTTATTTTAGGAACCTCAAGAAGTATGTACTGAATTACCGGAACTTTCAAAATATCAACCACGTCAATTTACAACTACTGCATTGCAACAAGTGAAGGTAGAATTAACTTGGGATGAAACAAATCTAGAAAGAGAAGAAATAGCGAATAAGCTTAATTCTGGAAAAATTAACGAAATAAATGAAAATGATTTACAAGCCTATTTAGCAAATGCAACTAGTGATGATGATACAGGTATTTGTCATTGACAGTAATTATAAATATTTTTACATCATGATAATATATAATATGTCCGTATTTTAGACAAGGAAAGTGGACAAAATAATACACGTGAAACAGAAAATCAAGATGATCCAAATGCACCTAATGATCCCATTGAGAAATATAAGTCCTTATTGAAACAGTTAGACAAAGATGAAGAAGCGAAGAGAAAAAAAGATGTTGAATTAGAATTTACATGGGGCATAGGAACGAAGGAGAAAGCAGAAAAATTGGTCAAAGAAAAACTAAATAAGGACGAAGATTTGACTCCCTTCGAAGAATATTTAGCAAAGCGAAAGGCCAAACAAAAAGCAAGAAAGGAAGAATTAAAGAAATTTAAGGAATTACGCGACGATAACATACTGAATTCGGGAGATTCTGATATTGATTCTTCTAAGGAGAGAAATGGCCAATTACGTTACAAAAAACAAAAAATACCTGAAAAAAATAGCGACGTGAATTCGTCTACAGAAGATGGAGAAACGAAACATGCAGATGAATTAGAATTACTTTTAATGGATGAAACTGAGAGTGAAAATAAGAAACATTTTAACATGAAAAAAATTGAAGCTAATACAGATTTATCAAAATCTAAACGTAAGAGATTGAAGAAAAAGCAAAATCTACAAGAAATTGAGAAGGATGATTTTGAAGTGAACGTGAAGGACACTAGATTTGCTGCACTCTATACATCGCATTATTTCAATATTGATCCTGCAGATCCTCATTACAGAAAAACTAAGGGCACTGAAGCGTTAATTCAAGAGAAATTAAAAAGAAGAACCGAAGATATTCCAGTCAATGTAAGTACTACGTCATATTGTATCATGATAAATTTTTATACAATTTTTTTTTTTTACATTAGGAGACGGAAAATGGAAAGAAACCATTCAAAATTAATAAAAAATTGGATGTAGAATTACAAGCATTAGTTAAGTCTATAAAGAGAAATACTAGAACTAGATTTCAACCATTAAAATGATAACTTTGACGGTAAAATTTTATCTAAAAAGAAAAAAAGTTAAAAAAAACTATATCACTCAAATTCTTTCAAATATCGAACGTATATCTATTACTATTTAAATTTTACTAAATGTATTGGTATAATGAGGATTGTATTATAAAAAATGCATGATTGTTGTAATACGTTTTATTAGAGTGCGGATTTCATAAGCAATGTTTATTACATATTACACATGAATATATAAACATCTATATAAACATCAATTTTAACACAGTCACTTACAACATTTAATTTCTTTTTTTTTTCACACACATTTAGTAATTCATTTTCATTCTTTACAACATATTAAATAAACATTCTTGTCGTAAAATAATTAGCAAAATTTGATTTGTACTCATTTAGATTATAACTTAATCAGTCAATCTCAGATTTATCTGAGTCAGCATTGCTTCTATTTCAAAACTATCAAATATGAAAATTAAAAAACTACAATTTTATGATTTCCACTGAAGGAAGTGTACTATCGTAAAAACAAATAGTTTATTATTTTCATATTATTTTTCATTTAATATCTCTGGAGATAATAGCAAGTCGAACATTTAACAATTAGAATAATAAACATTCATATACTCGATTAATGATTAGGATTATTCTTCCATATCTTATGCAATGCACTATTTCTTAAACTTGCTTTCAAAATAAATAATCTCTTTAGCGATCAATATAGCTAACAGTATTTTGTAACTATTAAAGATATGTCTATTACCAGTACTGTACATAGGATTATTGTATTTTATAAAATAACTATCAAATTTATGTGTTCATCAGTTCCGCTTCAAATCTAAAATTAGATGCTTCTCTTTCTTTAGTTATATGTAAACTATTCTTTAGTTATGTGTATCTTTGATCTATTGCAAAGCCATAACAAAGAATTTCAAAGTTTGAAAATATATAATGCAAATACAGTAACTATTACTCGATATATTTTTATCTACAACGAAGATAGAAAAGTGAAGTATATTATTGTCTAAATATACATATTTTTCTCTCATTCAGAGAAACAAACGATGAGGAAGACTGAAAAGATCTTTCAACAAAAATAACATTGTCTAAGAAAAACAGAATGACAACATTGGATTCTGTGTATAAAATCAGAAGCGGTCTGATTATATTCTTTTTACTTTCATTACTTTCAATATAGATAAATAAATCATCTAAATAATATTAATATGATATCCATTCACTTAATTTAAAATTTCCATTTAACTCGATCAGGATATACAAATTTATGAATTTAACTTAGTAAAACATACATTTCTCGAGGCCTTTAATTGATGTAAACTAAAAACAATAACTTTCGAAAATAATTTTCTTTTGTTATTTGCTTTCAAACTGAAGTAAAAGTTCGATGCAATGGCATTAACAAACCTATGCTTATACCATAAAATTACATTATTATCACAAATCGGAGTTATAAATTATATTACATTATAACATTTTTGTAAGAATTATGAATTTTACAAAAATTTTTAAGAGAAATTGACGCTAATAGCATTTAAATACCATATAGTTAGACGGAATCCAATCTTTTCGTTTCCTAACGAATAAACACACAGAAAACAGCGAACTACGAATTAAAACGACTAGATTATCACGATTTTAATCAGTATCTTCTGCCCCAGAAGATTGTGCGACAGTTACAGAAGGTGGTATAATTAATTTATCATCTTCCATATCCTCTTCTGGAAACAAGAAGTTATCGCCTTCGCGTACTTCTTCTTCTCGGGCAGGTTCCGGTGGAATCGATGTGTCTTGACCATGCTGTTTCAAGTGATCTTTTAAAGCAAATGCTCTGCCATAAGATGCACCACAGACATAGCAACTAAATTTTAAATTATTATCTTTTTTATGTGTTTGAATGTGTGCTCTTGCTGCATATAAGGATGCGAAAGGTCTGGAACATTCAGTACAACGGAATGGCTTCGTATGACTGTTCTTATGACCAGCCAATTGGACTCTGGTTTTAAAGGTTTTGGGACAGTAAGGACAAGTATAAGCACGCTCTTCTCCATGCGTAAGTAAATGATGATTATATACCGAAGAAGCTTTAAATCTTTTGCCACAATGTTGACATCCATATGGTCTTACTCCTGTATGCGTCCTCATATGTAATGTCAAGCAGTACGAAACACGGAAGGTTTTACCACAAACCTAACGAGGGAAAGATAATCGTTTCTTTCTAAAGATGTTTTATACCAATATTGCATACAAATTAATGTATCAGAATCATAAAAATATAAAAAGAGAAAGAAAGAAGATATGATGCATACTTCGCAAACATGAGGCTTCTCTCCGGTATGAATACGTTCGTGTTTTACTTTCTCGTGTGGTCTAGTAAATCGTCGACCGCAGTGTTGGCATTGATAAGGTTTCTGAGTTTCGACAGATTCATTTACTTCATTTACGACGGGAGGAGTCGGAGATTGTGACTGACTCAACTCGTTATGCACTGCAGCGTGCATCGCCAAACTATCGGCAGAATCAAATTTTCTATTACAAATTGTACAAGTTACGGAATCACCTGTATGCAGCGACATGTGTGCTTCTTTATATGATTCTGATAAGGTTTTACCTATAAATGGTTAACGACACACTTAATGAAAGAATATAATTTATTATTTATTATCTACACAAAAGATGAAATTACCACACTCGGGACAAGTAAACGTTGCGTCAAGAGTTCCTTCTGGTGCATCAACGTGTCGTGCTCTCACTGGCGCATGCATTCGAGAATGCAATCGTAAGCTTTTGTGCGAACAAAACTCTGTACCACATGTAGTGCATAGGAACACTTGTTGATTAGAATCAGTGTCACCTTCGTGTATCCTTGAATGAATTTGTAATGCGTTTGGTGTAGCAAATGCTTGATCACAAATGTCACAATGATTATTACCATTAGGACATATATGTTCTTCAAAACATGCTAATTTTGTAAATTGCTGCGAACACTGATTACATTTGTACATTTTCGATGGGGCAGTGGGAGCTGTTGTTTTCTCACTCACCTTGATATATAAAATATAAGCTAAGTCGTTACAGATATTATTTAATTATAATATTTTACAATTCTATTATATCGTATAGTTGTATATCGTATAGTTTGTACTATTCAAGAAATGCCATACCTTCACACCTTCTACATTAGAAAAAAATTTCTCGATCATCGGTGCCTTCGTGGATTGAGTCGGTGGTGCGATTGAAGTTTTGTCCCAAAATTTTTCTATTTGTACAACTTTTCTAGTATATAATCTTCCTTCGCTATCTACACATTCTTCGCTACAAAGGGTATTCATAGTTTCAGGTTGTGGAT
The DNA here is from genome assembly GCF_014466175.1 of Vespula pensylvanica. Taxonomy (NCBI): domain Eukaryota; kingdom Metazoa; phylum Arthropoda; class Insecta; order Hymenoptera; family Vespidae; genus Vespula; species Vespula pensylvanica. The sequence goes on from NC_057695.1 coordinate 7,136,157, forward strand.
TAATAGCATTCTCAGATTCATTTGGGACAGTAGTAGTAGTAGTAGTAGTAGAAGTCGTGGGTACGGATGGTAACTCATCTAATGGTTCTGCCATTTCAAGCAACACTTCTTGACCATCATGATATTGTTTTATATGTTCCAAAACAGAATTGAAGCTCATGTCACAACTTGTACAACTATAAACTGCTTCTGGTTCTAGCTGTGACAAACAATAATATCCTTTAAAGCTAACGATAAAAATATAAACTTAACACTTCAACGCCCATATTTAAATTATTGTAAATACTATTTTCGTAATATTTTAAAAATAATTTTCTAATGAAACATCCCTTTTTTGATAAACTCTGAAATTAATAGATAAAAAGTGCTAGCGTCAATTTTTAAAAGAATTATTTTAGACCTATGGATTGGAGAAATAAAAGTAAATATTATAAATTGTATATGAAGATTCCAATCATATACATGCATGTGCAAAGATATAAAAGACAATAACATGTACTTCCTTCACTTTTACCTCACAGATTTCCTGCTTAACACGAAGTAATGCAGGATCATTAATTTCACCAACATCATTTATATGGTCCAAATTTATCAAAGTACTAGTATCTCCAACCAAAAGTTCAGAACTACTGGATAAAATGGTAATTATATTTTTATCTGCCGATTTATCTTCTATGCCAGATGTCGATGGAGTCACTAATGAATTTGAGGTTGAAGATTCTTCTACTGTTTCATTAATAATACTGTTTAATTTTTCTGTCATATTGAAGTCCAGTGAATTATGATCTACTTGTGATTTGTCTGTATCCATCTTTTCTATTACTTTAATGTCTCCTAGTATTTGTGTCAGAAATAATATTCAATAGAATAAAATAAATATACATGAAAGAAAATTGTTACACACCATTTTCATCAACTTGAATAGTTTCAGATCCTCCTACTATCATAATACCACTATTATTTACAGTTGCTAAAAAGGTTTGATTAATTTGCTCGATATTTGTATCCTAAAATAATATATATAATATATTTCATATATGTAAAATACATAAATATGATGTTTAAAACATATATAATAACAAATAAACAAATTTCATAAATAGTAAATATATAATAACATTAGCACAAGACTATACATTTTCGTATCGTAAATTCGAAACATGATATACCATTAGAACTTCGGAAGCTGTGACAGTTTCTTTCGAAGTTTCTTGCTCCATATTTTCTTTATTAACTTGATGTATCTCCTGTTCTGAATCTTGGCCACATCTATCCAAGTGTTGTATCAACGCCATTACCGAATCTGAACGCTGCGAACATCCAGGACAATACAAATTGTCCGTCATGCTGAGCAAGTGGTACTTCAAAGACTGTGGATCGTTAAATGTTTCACCACAGCACATCGGGCAAATTAGATTCAATGATCCCATCTCTCTCTCTCTTTTTTTTTTAACTCTTTTTATAACAATCTATCTAATCTTTTATCTATTAATTGTACTCAAATGTCTCTTAATCTAATCTAAATTTAAATTAAATTTGCACACAATTTTTTTTATAGAAGAGCTAACCTGACGTCGAACGATAAAAAATATACACAATCTAAATTTATAAAAGCACCGAACAAAGTCATTTTATCTGACCTGATATGTCAGCTTTCTTGTAAAAAGTCCACTTATTTGTAGTTATTCTGTTTTCAAAAAGAATCACCACTTTCAACCGGCATCAACGGTAATAACAAATCCATTAGAGACGAACTTCAGCGCAAACAATTGCCGTACACAACAATCATGAAGTTAGGGAAGTGATAAGCGAATCGCGAAGTCGGCCATTACAGGCACAACGCAAATCCGATGAGTAACTATCGAAGTCAAGTTCATGTTCGTCGAAATAAAAAATAATATAGCTTCTTTTAATATCAAAAATATAAAATGAAAACATAATGTAGCTTTTTCCAATATCAAAATCATCATGTATGAATTTTATCAATCTTAATTGTTATAATATTTAACATTTGCTAACATTCTATGGCTTTTATAATCAATTTTTATCATTATTTAGACACTCAATTGACAAAAAATGCGCAATAAAATTATCGCTGACCTGAATTTTCGTATACGACAATAAATTTGTACAAATAATAATTATTACATATATACAAAAAAAATACTACCGTAATAAATTATATTAATTTACATGAAATACTTTCTACTTTAATAGTTATGATCATGGTATAAAAAAAATTAAATAATTGGTATAAATTATAGTAAAAGTAAAATAATGGGTACATTATTCGGTTTTAAAGATGATATATATTTTTACTTATCAATGTCAAATATCACAATACTATTATTCTTAGTCAAACTTTTTTAGTTGGATGAACATATTTATTTTATTTACAAAAAATCTAATCTACATGCTCGTGCTGTGCGTTACTTTCTCGCCATGTATTTTGAACTAATTCAATGAACTGTTGCCACCATCTGCTTTTTGATGTGAAATATAAAGTACATGCAGCAATGAAAACCCAAGATAGTACTAAACAATAATCGGTTTCATTGGAAGGTGTGCTAGATACTGGACCACTGAAATCTGCAGATGTAACAAATAAAGAACCACTTGTTTGAAACATTGTAAGATGTGTAATAAATTTTGCAAATAACTCCAGAGTGTAAACAGTGCTATTAAATTTAGCTACAGGTTTTCCATTATGTACTAGCATCAATGTTGGTACTCCTACTATTCCATATTGTGCATTAAAGCTACAAATAAAAAAAAATAATTTAGAAGATAAATATTGTACATTTAAAATTGCAGGTTATTAATTACATACCTTTGATGTCTTATTGCATCTATAGCTATACATTTTATGTGAGGAAATGATCTAGGTAATGCATTGAAATGTGGTGCTGCTTGACTACTGAAAACACACCATCTTGCATAAAACAAAACTAATACGCATGTTCCTGGTTGTTGTCTACCATCCTTGTCATTTCTAGTTCGGTTTGACGGTCCAGGTTCTAAGATCAGCAATTCCATAAATCTTGTTGCGTTGACTAACTATAAATAATATTATATAAGATTATATAGACTTTTAAGCTTATCAATGATAAATAAGTAATTTATAATACTGTCTTACTTCCACCGGTCCATAAGTCTTGTCGGTTAAACAATTTACTTTCGTTGTATTAGGTACAGAACTATTTTCTAATGATACATTCGTCGTTGGTTCTAAAACTTCTTGAATAGCAGTTACATCATTATCAGAGAGATTCTCCTCAGATTTTATTTGTACAGCACATTCGTCAGTCTGTCCGAATACACTTATTATCGAAGCTAAATAATATTAATGATAACATTAAAATTGCAAATTTATAAATCATCCTTTTATTCGTATCAATTCATATCAAATTGGAATACTAAGAATTCTCACCTAGTACTAGCATAAATAAACTTAATCTTCTTTCTAAAATATACATCTTACGTATGTAACCTAATAGCGCAAGTTGAACATTTATTTACTAGAACAAATATATAGAATGCAAACGAATAATCAAAAAATTAGTTACACATGAATTACTATAAGATTAATGTATTATTATATTTGAAAGATAGTTTACGAATTTCAATTCATCCAAATATATTTGCATTATTTTCATTTTCACTTATCGTTTATTAATCATCAACTTTCGACTTTCATAATCTAAGAAAATCGATTGTACAAGCTAAACATAACTAATATCAATAACAGATACGCCAACGATATTACAGCCATTTGAGGTTAAACTGATAGTTTCAGTTTTAGTAGCGCCCTCGTCCACAGGAAAATTTTGGAAGGAACAAAAATATTTTTTACAGAAAATAATTAAATCCATGTAATTTGAAAAACTTGTTATTTTAATAATAAAATATGGTACCAAAATTGTATATTTATCAAAATTTTCAATGATTAATAAATGATGCACATTGATTGGCTGAATATTACGCGGTAAATCGTAAAAATTCGATTAAATATTATTAGTCTATGTTACTTTCCAAAATTTTAATATCTCTATTAATTCATGTAACAAATGAAGCATGTAATTAATAACGTTATTAAATTTTTACCAAACTAGAAGGTAATCCGAATCAATCGTAATGCCATATGTGCCACGTATGAAAAAAGACGCCTAAATTATAACACAAGAGGCCTCTCTAGTTCTTTCATTCATCTTGTCAATGTTTTCGGTATAGATTTAATAGTTGCCGGCGGATGCTTGCGACGATAGATAAAAGTTGTCGTGTTTTCGTTCGCTGATTTTATATTATAAAAATTTTATTTTACAATAAAAATAATGATAAACATTTATATTTCGTATTACGTAGTAAATATTCGAAAATTTTAATGCGAATATAAATGTAAAATGTATATAAGGATCAGAACCAGTAAAGTGCATACAATGCATACAAATGCAATATTAATTTCAGTATTATTGTCACGTCACATCAAGGATCATGCAGCGAAGTAAACATTTTCGTGATTATGGTGAACTCTTCATTTACCATTAAGAATATAGAAAAAGATCTATTTCTATTAACTTCTCTCATGAAATAAATCCGTGTACCTGAATGGATAAAATTGGATGATCATAAATCAATTACTATGAAACGATTGATTAGCATAATGTGTAAACATTTTAATACGGTATGTATATTTTAATCATGCTTACATTATTTTACATTTTTTAATATAACAATTTTTTTAATACTTTATAACAATAAGATTGTAAACACAATTTTAGTATAGACTTTAATGTTTATTTATAATTGTATAGTAAACATTTTTGATGCGTGTCTGTAATGTGAAAATGGTAGTAAAAAATATAGTTCAATTAATTGACAAATCTTTAATATATTTATATATATATACATAATTTCTACCAAGAAAAATTATAAAATTGAATTAGTAACGATAAAACATATATATATATATATATATATATATATATATATATATATATATTGAAATAGTTACGATGAAAATTTAATTAGCAACAGTAAAACGTATATTTAATTAACAACAGTGTGTGTGTATGTGTGTGTCTATACATACACACACACACACATATGTTCTGGTACATATTGCAAAATCAGCTATGAGTCATATCCCTTTAGTTACATTTGCTTGTTGCGAATGCATTTGTGCATATATGCATTCAGCTGTCCATGCATGACCTTGCGTTAAACATGTATGAACAGCATAATTTATATTGTATGTATGTGAATACAGGCATTATATTGCATAAGAGAAATTGTATGTAGCATATTAATAATGCACATATACAAAACTATTTATATATGGAAGCTTATATTTTACTTTTACCTGTATATTGATAATATTTCACATAGTTAAGCAATGAATTCTGCTAGAATAAACATAATATCTTTGCTTAGATAACTTATTTTTTATCAGATAACTTAAAAGTTTTTTTGTATGCTTTATTATTAAAAAGAATTATAATATATATCGCACTATGTTGTGAAAATAAATTCTATTATTATTAAAACTTAATGATATATTATTTCTTGATAATTTGATAATTCAATAAATGTAATCAATATAAAAAATCAATATAAAAGAATGGAAGACAAATGTATTCTCCTACAAAATGAAAAAGTACAGTAGAAAATTTATCTATCTTTAATAAAGATTTAGTATGTGCTATTTATTGCATGTGAATAGTCTATAATACATTGAATTTTATCAACAAATATATAGTATATTAAAATATAAACTCTTATTAGAAGGTAAGTATATCTGTAGTTATATAACATAAAATGGTTTTGTGTAATTTACAATATCAAAGAAATATAGTATATTAGAAAAAAT